>NW_009729313.1:0-10625 GCF_000703405.1 Apaloderma vittatum | reverse complement strand
TCTCTGATGTGGTCAGGTCAGGACTCCCAAGGACAGATGAAGAATTTTCACAAAGTGTTGCAGAGCTGTTTACAGTGCTTGGGCAAAGAAGTGGGATCATAACTTGCCCATGGAGCTGCAGACACTCAGGAGGCACAGCAGCATGCAGGAGAAGGACCCTTCACCATGAGCTGGATTTTGCACCCTCATTTTTACGCAGTAGATCAAGGTTGTCACACTCTCTGCCAGGACTTGCTTTGCCTAAACCTCATTGGCATAGCAGCCTTGTGAGACATCCCTCCAGGAACAACCACATTTCTCCTTATTTTTCTGGTCTTGTGGAAGCAAATGTGGTGTTCTCCAGCCAGAAAAGTGGGCAGGATGATGAGAAAATGAACGGACCTCAGTAAATTCACCTGGTGATGTTGGCCAAAACTGAGTCCCCAGCCATAAGCACTCCATGGAGCCATTAGAACAATGTATATCCATGTATATCTATATTTTGATGGTAACTCATGAAAGGCTGGGCTGCAAAGCCATTTAAACTCTTGAATTTGTTCTTCTCCTGGATCAGCAAAACACAAAGAACCAAACAATATGCTAGCATAAACCAATACTGCCTCCATCATCCTCTGCAAAACACAGCCTTCGGGCTTTGCTCGAATAGAGCGGGTTTATGTACAGTTTGGATTTCATCCAGCAGTCCTTAGTCATCTCTCAAAGGCAAAATTCCTGTGGCCCTGCAAAGCAGCATGGCTCCTGCACCCAGCCAAGAAAGCCCATACAGCTCTGGCAGAGCTGGAGGGTGCTTCGAGCAGAATCACATTACGTGCAGAGCTGTCCCCAGGCATCATTTGTCTGCAGCCTGCACCAGCCCTCTCCTATATTACTTCAATATGCAGCTTGACCAGGACTTCTCCCTTTAGGTTCCTGCTGGAATTTCTGCTCAAAAAGGCCATGGTTCACAGGGTACCTAGTGCTTTTTCACTGGGACTAATTTTCCAGCATAAAGGGAAATGTGACCTTACTGAAATGTGAGAATTCTAAATTCCACTACCAACACAAGGTGATGCTGCTCTGGGATAAAAAAAGCTCATAGTCTGTTTTCATGTTCTCTTTCCCCTCTATACTATTTAATACCGTTTCACAATGGCTCAGTAACTGTGTGCATGACACACTCGATTTTACTTATAGAATATTAAGAGAGAATCTCCTCTTGCTGAACGAGACACCAGTCCTCACTAGATCAAAACATTCCCTGCTTGGTTTGTCGTTGGGTAATTTTTCACAAAAGGACTCACTGAACACAAACTCAGCTTATTTTTTTTTTCTTTAAAACTTCATAACATGAAGGAATCTGGCTTCTTTTGAGGTGGGTCTAAAGCTGAAAGATTACAGCATAAAGCAAGCAATGCAGCATCCCCCATCACGTCAGACCAGGTGACCTTTAAAGGTCCCTTCCAATCAACACATTCTATGATTCTATGATTGTATGATTCTATGTTTCTGTCATTCTATCATTCTATGTTCAGTGAGGGCACTATCACTCATCTTATTTCAAGACACAGAATGGTCAGACATGGCCACTGCTTTAAGTAAAACTTGTTTGTGTCCTGGTCTCCTTAAGGATTCCCAAAGATGCTGTCCACTGTCCTGTGCTGAGGGCGGCTGTCTGGAGATGCAGTGGTGGCATCTCTTCACGGCCTACCTGGAAAACAGTCTGGATTATGGACAGCTTCATTTGCTTCAGCAGGCAGCGGTGATTTACATCCCACGAGGAGCTGGAGCTGGGTCTCTTTAGTTTGGAGAAGAGGAGGCTGAGAGGTGACCTCATTAGTGTTTATAAATATGTCAAGGGGGAGTGTCAGGAGGACGGAGCCAGGCTCTTCTCTGTGATGTCCAATGACAGGCCAACGGGTACAAGCTGGAACACAGGAGGTTCCACCAAAACATTAGGAAAACCTTTTTCCCTGTGAGGGTGACAGAGCCCTGGCACAGGCTGCCCAGGGACGTTGTGGAGTCTCCTTCTCTGGAGACATTCAAACCCCGCCTGGACACGTTCCTGTGTGACCTACTGTAGGTGATCCTGCTCTGGCAGGGGAGGTGGACTAGATGAGCTTTTGAGGCCACTCCCAACCCCTGACATTCTGTGATTCTGTGATTCTGTGATCTGATTGCATGCTTGCTTATTTGAGTTTTGAGGGATCTGGTGAGGTAACTGCTCTGTGGGACAGGCAGCCGACAGCCATGTAGGGCAGTACTGCTCTGAGCCCTGATCTGCTCAGCCTCATGAGTTTGCTGGCAGAGCAATAACAAGCCTTCGACACTTTGACTTCTTCTCCTTCCACCAGCTCACATGTGGCACAAAAATTTCCAACTTTTTTTTCCCGGCACACCAAGTGGCTTTGTTCAGTAACCAGATTAAAATTGGAGAGAGAATGAACCATCAACCAGAGGCGTCTGGTGTCAGAGCAGGAAATTTGAGGATAAGCATCTAAGACCACTCTGTGTAGCACTATCTCATGTGTAGCTCAAATGGCTTCAACCTGGTCCAGGACTCATGAAAGGATGGTAGCGAAAGCCAGCAATCAACAGACATCTGAGACAGGTTGCTACTTTAAAAATAGCTCAGAAGTGGAAAAGAAGGAGGAAGAACAAATGGTCAATTTACAAGAGGACAATCTCACCAGTGGGGTGCCATACAGTTGCACGAGAAGCTACGTAGGGCTTCATAAATTCTTAAACAGACACACATACATATATCCCTCCATATATGTATACATCTGTATACACATAGCAATATGCATATATGCATGTATGTACATATTTGACTCCAGCTCAGAAAGAACTGTGGGAATCTTCAAAGGCACCCGAGAAGGGTGGGAAGATGAAGTCTGAAGAAATTAATGCAAAGCAATGCACACACTGATGGGACAAAAACCAAACTACTCCTACATGCCCTACATTGTAAATCAGCTGTAGCTGCTCGTGCAAAGGACTTCACAGCAGTCAGCCTGGTGAAGAACTCCATTCTGACACCAAGAAAATAAAAGAAACTCTTGGATGTGCAGACAATGGATCGGAAAAAATAGTATCAAACCAGCACAGTGACATTCAGTAAATGTGCAGTGAGGGCACATATGCAGTTTCTGTCATTCCACTTCAGAAAGGGAGAACATCAAATAACAGGGCAACAACTGATAAAGGGGTGCAGAGATTTCCATAGTAAGACAGGCTGCACACAGTGGATTTGTTTAGCTTAAAGATAAAGCAGTATATAAAAGGTCTGCCTGACACTTCTCATTTATCCTTCCTTGACACAAGAACAAGGGATCTCTTGGTGGAATTAAAAAGCAATGGATTTAAAAGAAACAAAAAGGATTTTTATATTCGAAACAAAAAGGATTTTTATATTCTCACATAAAGAACATCAAATTGTGGCACTAACTGACAAAGTCTTTTTGAGGTCAGGAGATTAGTATGATTAAAGACAGAATCAGATTTTTAGGTGCAAAACACAATTACTTTAAATGAAATTTTTTTAAAACTGCATGCAAGCCCCTGTGCTTTTATGAGGAGGTATCAATGATACGTTTTCTCATTTCAGGTCAAACAAGCAGGAATAAAGAATTGATCTAACAGTGCTGGAGGAATGTTTGTAGCCCCGAAACAGTGACTCTAGTTATGGTGCAGTTCACCATGCTCATGTCCTGAGCGTGGTGCATAGAAAAGGAGATGCTGGCTTATGGCAGGGAATCAGGAACATGACAGCCCATCACCAATGAGACCATCACTGTAATATCGCAATATCTTCTAACTCCCATGTCTACCTTTCAGTATGGTTGTAGGAGGGCCTGATGAAGGCTGAAGACCAGCTGAGGTGTGGAAAGCTCCCCTAACTGAGTAGACCCAAAATCAGGAGGCACCCTTCTGCCAGTTTGGGAGAGACTGATCTAACCTGAGTGGTCAGCAGCATAATTTGTGCTAAGCAGAGCCTGAGGAATCCAGGTGGTTATTGAAACATGTGTAAACATATGCAAATAATTAAGATGTCTGAGTGGAGCCCGGCGATGACTGCTTCTCAGGGGCTGGTATTGGGACTGGTGCTGTTTAACATCTTAGTTGGTGACATGGAGAGTAGAATTGAGTGCAATCTCAGCAGGTTTGCCAAGCACACCAAGCTGTGTGGTGAGGTCAGCATGCTGGAAGGAAGGGATGCCATCCAGAGGGACCATGACAGGCTTGAGAGGTGGGCTTGTGCAAATCTCATGAAGGTAAAGTGCAAGGTCCTGCACCTTGGGCAGGGCACTCCCAAGCACAAATACAGTCTGGGTGATGAGTGGATTGAGAGGAGCCCTGACGAGAAGGACTTGGAGGCATTGGTGGATGAAAAACTGAATATGAGCCAGCAATGTGAGCTCATTGCCTGGAAAGCCAATTGCATCCTAGGCTGCATCAGAAGAAGCATGGCCAGCAGGTTGAGGGAGGTGATTCCCCTCCCTCTACTCTGCTCTCATGAGACACTACCTGAAGTACCATGTCCAGCTCTGAGGCCCACAACATAAAAAAAAACAACCCACACTATGGACCTGTTGGAGCAAGACCAGAGGAGCGCCATGAAGATGATCAGAGGGCTGGAGCCCATCCTGTGAGGATGGGCTGAGAGAAGTTGTTCAGCCTGGAGAAGAGAAGACTGTGCTCGCTTTTGGTCCCCACTACACAAAAAATGGCACAGACAGGCTGGAAAGGGTCCAGAGAAGGGTTATGAGGATGACCAGAAGACTAGAAGGCCTGCTGTGTGAAGAAAGTCTAAGAGAACTCAGTTTGTTCAGCCTTAAGAAGAGAAGGCTCAGGTGAGACCTTTTTACCATGTACCAGAACATAAAGGGTGGCTACCAAGAAGATGGAGACTCCCTTTTTACAAGGAGTCACGTGGAAAAGACAAGGAGTAATGGGTACAAGTTGCTCCTGGGGAAATTCCGATTGGACCCCAGAGGAAAATTTTTCACCATGAGAGCAATTAGATATTGAAATAGTCTTCCAAGAGAAGTGGTAGATTCCTCAACCTCAGACAATTTTAAGGCCCAGCTTGACAGGGTGCTGGGACAGCTCATTTAAACTGTATTTCTTTATCTTAAAGGGTTGAGCTAAATGATCCTTGAGGTCCCTTCCAACCCAGTAATCTGTGATCTTTAAAGTCCCTTCCAACTCAAATAATCCTGTGATTCTATGATAAGATGAAGAGAAAAATTTCTATGTCTGCAGAAAGAAAAGAGGGTTAAATTTACTAGATAAGGGGAGTGACTTAACTCTCCTGTCCCTCGTCCAAGTAAGAGGCAACATAACCCCTGAGGAGGGTTTCCCCAGGCTTCCAGGGATAGGATTTCATCCATCAGCTGTTTTAATCCTGTGGCAGCCTTCTTTCCTCATATTCTCTCTCTATCTTGACTCCTCTCAACCTTGTGCTTCACAGCTGTGCACTTTGGTTGGAAGAGATGGGCTTGGAAATGAAATTACTGCAAGATGCAGAGGGCAAGCAGGCAGCCCAGGGTGCGCTTCCAGAGGTCATGTCCTCCTGGCCTTTCCTATGGGAAAGCGCTCTCTAAACCTGCTCACACCCTTTTCCAATGGTTTCAGAGCCTGAAGCCGACCACCCAGTTACATGCCTGTGATGCCCTTCTCCAGTTGAGTTACCCTGGGAGGATCGCTCTGCTGCAGGGACCAAAAGGCTTTTTCCTCTCTGCTCACTGGGACCCTGATGGTGTTGCTCAGTCAGAAAGTGACTCTCCCTGGGGAAATGTGAGCAGAATGGCTGCTCCGTGTCAGTGGTGGCGGTACAGAAAGGGACAATATCTCCCCACGGTGGTCGCAGTTTTGGGGTGGGAACAAAACTCTGGTTTCTGGTCACTGTGAGACAGGATCCACAGACAAAGCCCAAATAAACCACTCACCAAGATGGGGGGATGTTTGCAGGGTTAAATAGTTTCATTTTTTAGCTTCCCATGCCCTTGAATTTGCCACAGAACCATTGAAGCCTTCATATGGAGTGGCTCTGGGATGAAAGACAGGCGAGAAGCAGCATCACAGAAACACGACTCTACCAAGGTCCTACTGGACATCAGCACTGGGAACAGGACTCAGTCTGTCGGTGCTCACTGTGCTCCGTGACCAGATCACACTGCCTCCTTGCTGCAGAGTCCCAGGCATGCTCTCCAGTGAGAACAACAGGGACTGCAGCTAGCTCAGGACTTCCCAGGCACAGAAACAAAACTGAGTTTTGCCTAGTACTGAACAAGTGCATCTAGGGCCTGAGCAAGGCGATGCGTGCAGCAGAAGGGGTGCACAGAGGCCTGCTGGTTGCTAAGAGTTGGTTACTACTTCCCTTTCAATAGCCCCATCAAGTGGAAAAACATTCTAATGCTATTCTCAGCCCTTGCTGTGACCTCAGTAACCCTTGTGGGCTGCCATCTGTGGTCCTGTTTTGTCTGCCACAGGGTGATGCAAAAGCGTTGGTGACATGTAAAAGCACAGCCTTCTCCTGGGACTGCCCACAAGAAATCTCCGCTGCAGATCTCTCTCAGAGTGGAGCAATAAGATCTATGCACAGTTTTCAGCTGCTGCTTTGTTTCTGAAGGCAGCATGGTTCACCAGATGGAGAAGATCTGTGGTTGCCTCCACCTCTCTGCGAGGTGGTGTGTTTGTGGGAGAACAAGCACAGTCACCTATCCCAGTTACACTACAACCCTGTGGTCTGCAACTGGTTTGGGAACCATGTTGCAGGGGACCATTAAAGGTGACGGAACAAGCATGTGGTGCCTTCCTATGTTGGTGCGGTGGTACCATGTGCTTGATGTGATGAGGACATTGCTCACCTTTACAAATAGCTTTGCGAACCATATCTGAGCCTGAAAGCCCCAGTGCACATGCTTCCTTCTACTCATCCTTGCCATTTGCAGCTCCCATGGGCAGGTGCAGGGCAGACAGGTGGGACAGTGCACTGGCTGCACCTAACAGAGAGCCTGGTGCTGCTCACAGCCATTTACCTCAGCAAAGGGCTTTTCAGTGCTGCTGAAAGAAAAGTACTTAGGCAAGCCAGAGCTGGAAGTGAAAATGAGTGGCCCCTGGTCCTACAAAGCCACTCCTCCTCCAGTGCCAAAGCCCAGGCTTTCCAACACAGGTGGACAATGTCTGCAGGGGAAATCTTGCACATCCTTGATTCCTTCCCATTGGACTGTCTTCATCTCATTCACCATCAACAAGCTTAAACTGGATTTCAGACAATTTAAGTTTGTGGGTTTTTGCAAAGGCATCTCTTGGAAAATGTTTGAGGTTTTCAGCCACAAAGCAGCTGCCGAACACTACTACAGAGTGGCTGTAGGTGGTTTCCTTGCTCAGCCCCCATCAGGGCTATTTGTCTGAAGGGCAGTGGGAAAGCCTTTAAGCCCCTTCACTCACCTCGCCTGCCCCTGTGAGATAAACTGTCCCCACCAGTCCCACCACCATCCCAGGGCAGGGAGAATGGCTGCAACATGTCTCTATGTAATTAGCGGGGCCTGGGGAAGCCCCCTGGTCCCTTGAGGATCCAAGGAAAGAGACTGGACATGGTTCATGGCAAAAGGAAAAGCGAAGCTGGAATACCACTGAGAAAGACAAAGTGGTTTTTGCATGGGTTTTGTGTGGACAGAGAAAAGGCACACAGACACCAAGGATGTGAGCCATACAGTCACACACCTAAGAATGGGCAGAAAGCTCATTCCCACCAGTGGCTGCAGGGTCCTCCTCATCCCATAAAATCCTGTCAGAAAACTAAGGAAGGGAGTGTGTGTGTTTGGGGGAAGCAGTTGATAGGAGATACATGCCAGAGCTGAGTGTCTAAGACACTCATCTGGGATGTACAGAAGTACAGCTGGCCCTGTCTCTGGCACATCCCCAGCAATTCCCCCAAAGCTAGAGATCGCATAGATTTATACATAAGGTATCTTGATCCTTACACAAGCTCTAACCCTACCCAGGAGTCCTTTAGGAAATAACAAACACAGGTCCCTTTCCTTTGGAGCAGGAGCTACGGCTTTGCATCTCTATGCATATCAACACACGCTGGACATGGTCTCCTACAAGTCCAGCTACTATTTCTGTCCCCTGGTTTCCACAGCTTCTTCCAGAGATGCCAGTGTGGTGTCCAATTAACCCATCAGTCACAGCTCCATGAGCTTTGCTGAGTGCAAACTCTCAACGACATAAATAATAAAAAGGAAAATTAATATCTTGTCTCTGTTTCTCTGCTCTTTTCAATTGTAAATGCATCTGGTGCAGGCACCTTAGTGTATGCACACATACACATGCACAAACACGCACACAGTGAAACAAAGTGCCTGCACTTCAGTTTGATTAATTCTGCATTTGGTGACGAATTTCATTTGTGGCAAGGCTGTACACACTAGAAAATAACATTGACTTTGATAGACCTAATTTTCATTAGTCTTGCTGCTTCTCTCTCTGCCTCACCAAAGAAAGGAACTGAGGTTAATCAGAAAGAAGGAGTCTCCTTTGCAGAGCTGGTGGGAGTTCGCAACAGGGCTGCATTGGTTATTTTCCATATTCCCCTGAGGCCCATGTAGGAACAGACATTTAGTCCAAACTATATTACTTGGCTAACAAGATTTACAAGCAGTTTGAGATAATGCAATCATTTCCAAAATGAAGGAAAGGCATTCTCTAAAAAGTAGTAAAGCAGGGAGAAGGGAGCCGAGGGCTCTTTTTCTCAGAATTCATTATGAGCAGCCTGGGTTTTGTGTGTGAGTGTATGTGTTGCTTTCAGTCTACGAAGACTGAATTAAGGGCCAGCTCTGTATATTCACAGCTAGCCTTTATCTGCAGCACTGTTTTTCATCTTCATCTGGGTATTTTCCCTCCCTCTGCCTCTCATGAATCTTCCACAAGCAAACAACGAAATCTAATCAGGCTGCCCAGCCTCGCCTCATTGCTGTTGCATGTTACTCCACACAGTGTTCACCTGTCAGCAGCAGTGCAAGACCAGAGCAAGTATCGATGCAAACACGAATGCTTAGCTAATGCAATAATGCTCTTGCAGACGGATGCCTGCTTTGCAGTGTGTCAGATCCCCAGAGATTGCACCTGCTACTTATTCACCTGAAACTGTGGAGTAATGCGATTATCTCTCCGAAATGATTGATGGTCATTGAATCATAGAAATCAGAGATAGAAAAATCAACTGCATCATGCTGCTGTCAACCACCTCACCTATGTATGCATCCATGCATGTACATACAAGTTCCCAGCTGCTGATGCAGGATCTCTCCCTAAGGCTGAGTATAGAGAGTTTTAAATCACTCTGGTGATGGGGTTTCCAGCATCTCCCTGGGAGTCTGTGAGTTATCCAGGCAGATGTTATCTATGTACTGACAGTCCTTCCTTCCCAAAAGACTAATTTTCACTTGCTCCATCCTTGCTATGCATCTTGCTGAGTTCTCTGCCAGAAAACAATCTTGTCCTAGTTCCACCAAGCTCTGCACACGCATTTCTGCTGTTTCACTACAAGCAAATCCTTCAGGCTTTCTCCACCCGGTCGTCCTGGGGGTGTGCACTGAGCCATGCCCATGTAGGCTGATGAGGTTTCATTGCAGAGGGATGAGGACATGAGGGTGGTTGTGGTGCAGGAGGCAGGATGGTCAGGGCAGAGGAACTCCAGGAAAGGTCAGGGACAGGAAAGGATGCACAGAGGTGTGGTTGGAGGAGCAGAGGGAAAAGTAAGGGAGCAAACCTTGCTCCCCCCCCAAAAAAAGGAAGGTAGCACATTAGAAATCCCGCATGGCTTTAAAAACAAACTACCTTCACGCACTTCATCTGCCAGACTTCATGTGTGCAACTGGGTCTGGTAAGTGCACAGGCTGTTTAATATTAAACGTAGTATTTATTATTTACACAGCAAAAAGTGCATGCTAAGAAGCACTTCCAAGGCAGACACGCCGATTCTGGCCCCAAAAAACCTCCCTTGCTCCTCCCAGAAAGGCCAAGAGGAACAAACTCTTTAAAAAAAGTCTGGGAATACGTCCACCGGCAGCATGGATGTATCTAGGTCACGGCCATGCAGCGAGGCCCAGGGCCATGGCCAGGCTGGGCCACACTGCCTCGGCAAGCACTGTGACTGGGTCTCTTTCCCAATCTCTCCTGCAAACCAGGTCTGCTTAGAGCATGGTTTCCCTCTGTGCTTTCCCTCCTGAGCTACCCCACAGGGTGGTTGTCTCGCCCTTGGTATTTTCTGATTTCTGAAAAGCTGAAGGCAGCAAAGGCAGGAGAGGATGGGAAAAGCTCCAGATGTCTTTGGAAATCCCTTTAATTTCAAGTGGTTACACAACAGGGCTATGTTGTCAATTAAATACAAGAGATGTTAAAGGTACCTGCAAAAGCCTTTGACCAGCCCCCAGGCAATGCTTCTTTACAAGGAAAAAGCATATTTCTCTTAACCGGTTAATAGTTCAGATGCTAGCTAAATTTGTAGCAGCCTACAGTAAACCTGGGAGTCAGCTACTCTCACTGTGTGCTCACCATCCTTGTGCTGCTGCTGGGAGCACTGGATGGTCCCTTCTCCTTGCGGCAGCTTTCTCCTGGGGGTACCAGTGGCTCCA
>NW_009729312.1:19327-29846 GCF_000703405.1 Apaloderma vittatum | reverse complement strand
CCGACACTATCCATTGTCCCAAAATTAAATAATGCCAGAATAGAGCTTGTTTGACCTATGGAATAAATATTGCTCACTGAATGAGCTTCACCTCTTTCGCTGTGACTTTATATATTCTTTATATATAATATGTATATAATTATATATAATGCATCTTTATGTATTCTTTGTTCTCCCATGTTCAAGACCTGTTCTGAAGATAGATTTGCAACATTCTTCCTGTGTCCGTACATCCATGCCTTATGTCCTGGGCTGGTATGAAGTTATTTTCACAGCATTCCTCTGGATAATTTTACAAAACGTAGAGAACGGTCAGAGCTAGTAGGGCTCTCTTTGGGAAAGGGATTTTACCTCTGCCTATTTAAAAGGCAGCATCAAAATTCATCCTCAGAGAAGCTTCACCTGAAAACGTGGAATCATAGAATTGTTTGGGCTGGAAAAGACCTTTAAGATTGAGTCCAGCCATTAGACACAAATGGACGTCCCATGTCACCGAGAACAGATGCTGTCACCCTCATGCTGGACTTTTTCGTGTAATGTTTTCCCTTCTGAAACATCTCCCTTTTCCGTAGCCTTTGCATCTGGTCTTATGGGCAAGTTCTCTCCAAGGTCAGTGCTGTGGCCGGGTGACAGGAGGGCAGCGGCAGCTCTTGGTAGAATTAAATAACGCGGCAAAAGTGCTCTAGACTGCAAGGACCACCAAACTCAAACAAAAGCTTAGAGTTTCATGGTGAACAAGTCCAACTAGTTTTTTTCTTCCCTCAACCAAATATTGAGTATTTGCTGTATTTCTGGTCTTTGGTATCAAATGGAAGTTCTCTTGTTGCAAAGTAAGCATCCCTTAGCATCTCCCTTCTGCACTGGGATGAACATTTCTGGCAATCTGCAAAGGGAATATTTATCTTCTCAGCTTCCTGACCTGTTTCTAAGACCACTAGGTTGAATAAGTATCTGCACGTCTAGATGGTGCATGAGCTGAAACTATTACATCTATCTGAGGTCTGTCTGGATTTTCCTGAGCGCTGTTAATGAGTGGTGCAGATCTTGCAATGCAAAAATTAAAAATGAGATGAATTGACTCCCTACCAGTGGTCTAAGCTGGAACTTCACCGACGTTACTCCATCTGAGCAGCCTAAACAGCTGCCTAAGTGAGTGCATCTCAGACCCTGGTGCTGGGAATACTGCAGACTAGGGTTTCCTCTCGCTGGGGTGCTTCTGCCTCCAGATTTCTGCAAAACCAACTATTACCTTTCTAGAGCCATATTTTGTATTGATCTTAAGCTAATATGTGATACATTAGGAATTCTGGACACTTGCTAGACACTTGGCTGTTTTTTACTGGGCATAGTCTCACTGTCTCTCACCTTAATTTCTGCTGAAACAGATATATGTAATTTAGGAAAAAAAATGTTGTAAAAGGTTTATTTTGGAAGAAAAAGAAAAAAAAAGAGTGATGCCATTACAAAACTGATGTGATGTACTGTTTTCTGCTCATCCAGCTGAGGCCAGGATTTCTTTTGGTTTTAAGTCCCATGCAAATTCTAGTTGCAGTTTGGAAAGAAGAGAGGATAAATGAGAGTTGTCCCTTTTTTTTGATAATGCAGTTAGGTTGGCAGTTCCTTAAACACAGATTTTTGCTTGCTGCTAGGTGAGGGATGTTTGCAGCTAAATCAGAACATACCAGCCAATGTATGCACTTTTGTCAAATAATGTGCGTTACAAAAATGATAAGTTGTTGGGATGAGGGTGATTTATTCTTATAGACAACTGCTTCATCTATTCTTTTGCTGTGAGAAAATTCATTGCTCTCTGAAACATACAGACTTTTAAATTGAGTACAAACCGTGTTGCCTTTCAGTAGGCAGATGAGCACCCTCCTGCAAGGCCTCCGTGTTTTTGAGCTGATTTAAAACTCCACATTTACATTTTGAGGACTTCATAAAACATCTAGTGGCTATTTCCCTTCCTCTTGTGCAGCAATTGTCGTAAGTATTTAAGAGAAAGTTTGCTGAAACACTCATATCTGGCAGCTGAGCTCTTTCTTATTGGCAAAAAATCATTCTTACTGCTTTTGCTTAACTTTTTAAGTATGTTGGCTCTCCTTGGAAATGCACTTTGGCATCACGGGCTTGTCTTATCATGTTGTTACTCCATGATCTATTTATGCAGAGACTCATGTAGGTTGCTTAAAATGCAGCCTTGTTTTTCCAGCTCATTTACCAAGACAGCCTCACTCGTTCGTAATATTGACTAAGCAGCGAAGCTCCGGCGTGCCGTGCTTTGAAAGGGTTGGACTTGTCATCCTGATTGCAGCTACAGTCGTTCATTTGTCACCGTGTAATTATTTTGTATGAAAAAAAAAAAAAAGTTGGTCATTCATAAACGGCTTTTAGAAATCACAGGAAAATGAGTTAGTTCAGTACTTGCGGGAGTGCATTCTGTCATTCCAGATACATCTGGAGAAGGTTGTCATGGTGTGGGGTACTCACAGAGCAGTCACCACTGAAATATCATATGTGTTTTGGGATAGACAGATAGGTAGTAAATTGTGGAAATGTGGTTGTTGGTATAAGCATGAAGTGTTTTGTGTGAACTTAAGGACTTAATCTTGATGCCACATTGATGATGATGATGAGCCAGCATGTGCCCTCGTGGCCAAGAAGGCCAATGGCATCCTGGGGTGGGTTAGAAGGACGGTGGCTGGTAGGTCAAGAGAGGTCGTCCTGCCCCTCTGCTCTGCCCTGGTGAGGCCACATCTGGAATCTTGTGTCCAGTTCTGGGCCCCTCAGCTCAAGAGGGACAGGGAACTGCTTGAGAGAGTTCAGCGCAGAGCAACTAAGATGATTAAGGGAGTGGAGCATCTCCCTTATGAGGAAAGGCTGAAGGAGCTGGGGCTCTGCAGCTTGGAGAAGAGGAAGCTGAGGGATGACCTCATTCATGTTTATAAATATGTCAGGAGGACGGTGCCAGGCGCTTTTCAAAGATGTCCAATGACGGGACAAGGGGCTATGGGTACAAGCTGGAACACAGGAGGTTCCACAAAAACATTAGATAAAACTTGTTCCCTGTGCAGGTGCCGGAGCCCTGGCCCAGGCTGCCCAGAGAGGGTGTGGAGTCTCCTGCTCTGGAGACTTTCAAACCTGCCTGGATGCGTTCCTGTGTGACCTACTGTGATCCTGCTCTGGCAGGGGAGCTGGACTAGATGATCTCTAGAGGTCCCTTCCAACCCCCAACATTCTGTGATTATCTCTCATGGCCCCTGTAGAAATACTGGTCTGCCTTTTGGAAGTAACCCTGGTGCTCCATGCGCGGAGCCCGTTCTGTGCTGGCTCTGTCCTAGGTGTAGAACAACTGGAGTCAGCACCAGCCCCAGGTCCCAGTATGTGAACTTTGAATTTCATGTATCGCTGAGAAGGAATGAGAAAGCATTCTTGGAAAACTAGCCTTAGTGTGGGTTAATAATTAATCTGTCTTTTGTGAATACCCGACAAAACCGGGATTAAAAGTTCAGAAACTCTTTTGGTAGATGTCTAGCAACAGTGGAAAAGCAAGAGAACCTGCCCTGGTGGGATTGGGACCAGTGCAGCTCCTGTTCAGTCCCACAGACTTAGGTGAATTCATCCAAGAGTCAGCCAGGTTTAAAGTCTTAAATGGATTCTTTTGGTTTATGACATGTTTTTGCCTTTAAGGAGAAAAAAAAAATTACTGACCTCAATGCAGTGTCATCACATTCAAGGTTGTGACTGATCCGAGTCCACATATTACAGAAGCACACAAGAGCAAAATCAGACCTCCTGCTCTCAGTCAATGGGCTCCCATTAAAATGCAGGTGGAGAGGATGCATCTCCCATGGCTCAAACCAAACATGGAATGGTGGAACTTCACAGGGTTGGGACCTCACGGGTGGTAGTAGTGAAGATACTTGTCGTGCTGTGGGGAGATCAGTGTCTCACATTACAGCCCTGAGTGCATTTTTATTACCAAGTTCCACAAGAAGGAAGACAATTGTTTTTAAAGGGTTTTCATGCTTATCATCTTAGTAGTGTTCACATTTTTTTATTCAAACTGTAGGTCGCTTTGTTTCAAGAGGAGGTCCTGAACAGTGCGGAAAGCAATAGCCCAGACAGACCATCGATATTAATCAATATGACAACCAGAAAATGTCAGCTTTTTGTATTGCTCGGGGGAGCTGTGATCCTGGAGCAGAACAGTCCCCCACCACAGAGGAGGGGAGGTGATTCTGGGAACAAGTGGTGGCTGGTCCTGAGGTGTGTGGGGGGGGGTACGGCAGCGTGAGGTGCAGCCTCTTGTGTCCGTGAGAGCTGGAGGATGGGTGCAACGCTTCATCTCTCATTAATAGCAGACTGGTGTTTGCTTTCTTGATTTAAGTCGTGGAGTGAGGATGCATTCAAACCAATCAACAGTAAAACTGCCAAACCATCAGACCACCTGCCTCTGTATCAGGTGACTATAAATCCTCCTGCACATTACATTTGTGGAAAAAGCAGCGTGGAGTACAGGGATATTTCCATTTCTCAGGGTCACTCTGGCACACAGCCTTCTGTTTCTAACTACCCTGCTCAACACTCAAACTGAAGGATGAGAACATCCTTGCATGTCTTTCGTCGTGGTGAACTGCATAGGTTTGACCACCCTTTACTTGCTTCTGAAGGTGCTGAGGTCTGCCAAGACGTTGGCTGCACATAAGGAACATTTTTCTGTCTCGTTAATAGCTTACGGAAGAATATTCTGGCATTAATGTGTTTCAGCTTTTGGATTTGGCTTTGGGCCAGGTTCTTCCGACTTCTTGTATTTCAAAGCATCCTTGTAAGTGTCTCCTGGTCAGCCTTTGGAGATGGCCAGTAGCTGCTTTCCTTAAACGTTCAAGGATGAAGTTCAGTCACAGGGGGAGCCTGAAGCTCATGAAGTAACTTAGCAAACTCCTACAGCATAGCACCCATCAGGTTAGGAACATGGGCAAATTCAGGATTTTGTTCTAAAAGGCCATGAAACCCCACATGTTGACCTCCCTTGGCAGTTTCTTTTGTGTTTTCAAAGTGCATACAAAGACAGTCCCAAACATCACTCAGAGTGGTTCTGTGCTCCTGAAAGTTTATCTATCCAGAGCAAACCCACTTTTGGACCTCACCTTTGAGCTTTTCACTGAGAATATGTTGGGTTTGGGGTTTGTTTTTTTTTTATTTGGGGGGGGGGTTGTTTGGTTGGTTTTTTGGGCTTAGTGTTTGGGTGGTTGGTTGGTTGGGTTGGGTTTTTTTTTGCTTGAGCAGCTGTGAATACTTTTTGTGCTTTTTCCATCCCAGCTCTTAAGTGAGTGGCTTCGCCTGGTGCAGCTCTGTGCCTGCAGGAGCTCAGAGCAGTTCTGGTGTCATCTGGGCATTGCATGCAGGTGTTTTTATTTCCATAGTTTGTCTTTCATCAGAGACAAATCCATGTAGGTTTTTTTTATAAATGCTAACCGCATCCGAGGTTGCACAAACATTTGAGCGGCAACGAGCGAATGCTTCCAGCTCTCTGATATTTAGTGTCAGCAGGATGAAAGCAAATGGAACAAGTGAGACTTTCCTGGAGCAGACGCGAAGGGTCTGCAGCTCTGATCTCCGTGGTGGCTGCTCCGCTCCTCAGCAGGTGACGGCCACGTTACCCGTACCACCGGCAGCGATGCAGCCACGGTGACCTAGAAAACGAATGGCTCTGCTCTAAAGAAGTAATAAAAAGTCGAGCGGTACCTATAAACCAGACAGTAACTTGTTCAAGCTTGTTATTTGAAAGATTAAAGTCCCTACCTTTCCTTTATTTTCAGTCTACAGATGTCTGCGCTCGCAGTCAGTTGATAATGAGAAAATCTCTTCCGACAGCCCCGAGCGGGTCACGTCTCCGTACGCTTCCTTCTGGTCACCATGTGGCTTCATTGTGTTGGCAACTCCTGTTTTCCTTCAGCAGCCTACAGGGTCAGCTGTATTCAAATTCATTTTATGTGCTCCTGAAAAGGGATTTCTGTGAAGGTTGCGTGGTCGCTGGCTGCAAAAGGGAGCGTATAATTTTCTGCCTGTGCCGTAGCACAGTTCTCATACCCATACATGTCCAGGGATGCATCAAATTTCCAACAAGTGAACAGGGATAAATTTTATTGCCTTTATGATTAAATAAAGTCCTATCTGCTATAAATCTAGAGTTTGCTTTTTGTCCCTGTGTTAAAAGCAAAGAAACAAAAACTTTCCAACTATGGAATATCCTAAATTACAGTTTGCTTAGCAAATGGACTGAAGTATCCTGGTTCATACTTTAAAAGATGTGTTTATTACCAGCCATTTGTATGGAAAAATATACAATAGTGTATTTTATCTTCCAGTTAACGAGTTCTTAGCAGATATTTGGGCTGTGTTTTGATTTTACTCTGATAAAAATGACTGCTTCTCCTGGGTTACTATTTTCCACCCTGCCTTTAAAACCTGGGATGAAACACATACTTAAAGAGGCTTTAGCTGGTAAATCATCATGAAAGCTTTGAGCTTTTACATTCCAGCTTTCCTTAAGTTGCTCCCAGATTCTTCAAATGTTGGGCCATAAATTTGGATCATGGACAGATGTTTCTGACATCTGAACCACTCGTCCCTCAGTTCGTAACTTCTATAAACTGCATCAATAACATTGTACATCTCTGGATTCCCAGATCCTCATTACTGAAGACTTTGGGACTTTCGTTTTCTTTAAATAGAAAAAAATAGTTGGTTTTTTTGGTTTGTTTTTTTTTATACTTTTGTATTTACCAAGTTAAACCAATTACATGACGTGGTAAACGCAAAATAAGTAAAAGGAATGGCAGGAGCAAACAGAGCACGATTGTTAGTGTCATCCTGCAAGAAGAAAGTTGATTACACGCCTGCAATTCTGCTTATGGATTAGAAGTTCACTGATTGAAAAAAGGCTGTGCCCACTGTCAAATGTGCCTTAGATACTCTGTTTTGCAGGCAGGAAAGAGGGAAAGATAGAGGTTTATCCTGAAGGGTGGATGAGTACTGGGTGCAGAGGCAGATCCTGCCCAGTGAAGGCGGGTGGAGGTGTTTAAAAGCTGTAGAGATGTGACTCTGGGGGACACGGGTTAATGGTGGGGCTGGCATTGCTGGGTTAACGGTTGGACTCAGTAATCTTAAAGGTCTTTTCCTTCTGCGCTCCTCCAGCAAACTTCTCCAGCTCCATAACAGTAACCAGCCTCACTCAGAGCGCTTTGGGCTCAGAGAATGTCCTTGGCTCCACTGGGGGGGCGCTGGCCCTGTGCTGGGTTGGACCTCTCGCTCTCTGTTGTGTCCCAGCTGGTGTCCACGGTGGCAGGAGAGGAGGTCCCAGCTCAGCACGGAAACAACGTGAGGTTTGGCAGATGATCTGCTGATGTCTCATGTGAAAAGGTTTAGAGAGGTGTCATCAGAGGGGTATGACATGATGCACAGTGGAAAATAAACTGATGATGAGGGTGGCGGAACCTCCTTTCTTGCTGGTTTTGCCTGAGTTACAGACATGTGTCACCACGAGTCATTTCAGGGCTGTAAACTACCCTTTGAAATGAAGACAACACGGGAGCCACCTACCTGATAAGGTTTGTGTTCCAAACCAGATAGCTCTCAATTTATTGCCGGGCAAAATTGTTAAAGAAGAGCAGCCACTGGATTTCTGCAGCAGAAATAAGGCAAACACTCCATGAGAGTTTTCCCTCTGCGCTGTGCAGATAGGAGAAGTATTTGCCTGTGAACTGAACTGTGCTATTTTATATATATAACTGCTAAAGAAAAGTCTTCTTTTATTAAGGAAAATCAATCGTCATTGTTGTTATAAATTGTGAAGAAATTACTTTAAAGACCACCACGGTTTTTCATAGGGATATGCAGTAGATTAATTTAGCTTGCATTCAGTTGTCATTAATTAACGAGATGCTTGCCTGACTATTTAAGTCAATGGAGAAATTTATGGTTGGAATCAATAGGCCAAGTACAATGGACTAAGGATGTGTTTATGTTTTCTAAACATAACTCTGCATATAGGCGATCGATATTTAATCATCCCATAGGATTAATTTCTCAAGAAATCTTTATGTTCAAGTCTTTTAAAGAATGTAGTGTTTCTCAATAACAGGCACAGAATAAATACTCTTTCACTGACAGCAGAGGAGATGGTTCCAGCCTGCTGCATTAAAACGCTGCCACGCTTTTACAGTCCCCTTGCTTTAATGTCAGGGAAATACATTTTGCTTTTCTGATAGCGTTAGGGAACAAAGATTTCTAAATATTCAAAGGTAACCAAGAGAAAAAGGAGTCCCTGTGAAGCCTTCACTGCTCTGGATTGACTGAATGTAGGTGTGCTGTGTTAAATTAATTACAGGTTGGGCACATGATAATACTACTAAATGCTCCAGAAACTAATGTGATTTTTTTCCTCAGTACTTTGCAAATATTCACAAGCAATTCACAACAATTGTTGTTTCAGCTTGGTCAAAGTAAATATCTCAAAATGTATTTCATCCTTAGCTTTGTAAGGCACAGGGCTTTGATTATAAGATTTTTTTTCTCCTTCAAACGTTCTTTTTCCGGCAGAGCCTGATTCTTAAAGCTCTGGGTGCATGGATTGACATGCAGGCAGATGTCTTACGGTTGTGTTTGCTTGTGTGTTCTGTCTTTGAAGCATCAATCTTGACTTTTTAATGTAAAAAAGCACAGCCTGAACATCAAGGAGAGGCTGTACTGGTGATTTTGAGGAAGTGGGTGATGTGGATTTGGCTCCTTCCCATCCAAACTAGATGCCCCAACCTCAAATTGTGCTACAGGAGCAAGGACGGAGGGATCATAGAATCATAGAATGGCCTGAGCTGGAAGGGACCTTAGAGATCATTTTAATCCAGCCTCCCTGCCGCCAGGGACGCCACCTCTCGACTAGATCAGGCAACACATGGGGACCGAACGGGAATCAAACCCGTGACCTTAGCGTTGCTAGCGCTATGCTCAACTGACTGAGCTAACCGGCCCCCATGGGTTGGTCTTTGTGCTTTGGTGCCAACCAGTGATCAGCAAAGAGCTTTGGGTACCTCCAACGTGGATTCTGGCTTTGCAGAGCCTCCCTAGTTCTGTGCTAGCAGTTTCAAACACCCTAAAGGCCTGTAAATCCTATTTTTAGGGTGCCTTGGGCATTTCATCATTTGTGTCGCGTGCTTCAGCATCATGCAGACCTTCCAAAATGTTATGCAAGAAAACCCTTGTTCCCCCAGCTGGATGCATGGCTCTTTTATCCCACATAACTTGACCTTTTTTTGTCTGTACCAGCAAGTAAACGAGCTCCACTGCTACACTTATTTTCAGCAGTTGTCAGGTTTGCCAGCCCAGGGTGCGGTTGCTGTTCACCCCGTGTTGGGAAGCGGCTCCGCGGTGGTTCCTGGGCTGCTACCAGGGATGTCCCAGGTCCAGGAGCGATGCTTCGAGCAGCCTCTTCACGTCCAGCACCACCTTCAGGTTTATTTTCCTTGTGGAAAGAAGAGGTTGAAAGCTGCAGATGCTGAAACCTCTGCAGATACACGTTTTCTTCATTTATTTGTTCCGCAGCAGAGATGAAAAAATCAGGCAAGGGGACATTTCATGTAAAACCTAGTGACAATTCTGAGTTGTTTGAGTTGTTTGTTTGGGTTTTTTTTTTTTATTCCCATGGTAAAAATAAGAATTAGAAGAGAGCTGGTGTGGATTGCGAGGCAGAGAGACGCATGTTGCTTCCTGTGGAGAAATACCAATACCCAGTACTGGCTTCGGTTGCATAATGTTGAAGTGAAAAATCAAATTGCTTTGCTTTCAGAAAGTATAAAATAATGGAGCATCTTTAATGCTTTTCTTTGGATGGTTGTAGAAAGCAGTGAGAATCTAAAGCAGCCACTGAATTGGCTATAAATCTATGTCTGGTTTTGGCAATTGTAAGCTTTAAATGTGGAGATTTAATTATCGAAATTATTTGCTGAAGCCTCTGTTTCGGTATTTCCTCATCCAAAGGCGAGGTGTGATGGGGAATATTTTTACAGCAGACTGCTGTGAGGAGTCGGGAGCACCCCTAAGCCACGGCGAGCTAACATCAAACAACTGCCAGAAAGTCAGTGCGAGCTCAGGCAACTGGAAGAAGAATTTTGCTGGTAGAGCACTCACAAATGGAATTGGCAACCAACATGATGACATAAAACATGTGTCTTAAAAAAACACCGATGATTTCTATTTAAAAAAACCAATTTTTTTTATTTTGAAAATAAGGTAATTTCCTCCAAGCTTTTCTGTATCTCTCTGATTCTTAATTCTTTGTGAAAGGGACAGACACAATCAGGAAATGATGTTTGGTAGTATGCTGCTCGCTTTTGGGGGCACAGTCAGTGGTTGTGACCTTCTGTGTGAAAACTGCGTGATAGTTTGATTTAAAAAATAAAAAAAGAGAAGGAATTGGAGTCCATTGCAAAGAACAAACAACAGTTATTACAACAGAAGT
>NW_009729312.1:18567-19256 GCF_000703405.1 Apaloderma vittatum | reverse complement strand
GAAGATCAGGGGATTTTCCTTCAGAAGGACAGCAGCCTTCCTGAAGTCTGCAGGGCAGTTTCCGTCCCAGTCTATTAACATCGCTTCAATTTTGCGGAGAGCCATTCAGGCGAAATAAAATAAAAATAAAAATAAAATATAAAATGAAATAAAATAGAAAACTAAGGTTTTTTATTTGTGGGCTGAATCCATTGCATATAAATTGCTGCTTAGCGTTTTCGTTTTAAAATCAAGTATGTAGTTAGGATAAAACACTTGGTCTTCACTATAAAGCTTTTCAGAAATTGGGCCAGGAACTGCGCTAGGTGCCTTGTTGTAATTTCTCTCTATAAAGATATGGTGAGTTCAGCTCCTGTCGCAGTTTTGGGATGGTCAGAAATAATGGGTAAAATAGAGTTTTTCATTAACTTAATTTTTGGGTTTCATGGGGTTTTGTTGTTTGGTTTTTGTTGTTTAGTTTGTTCCCAGTATGGGAGTGGGGTGTATAAACGAGCAGGTTTCTCTTTGCAAAAAAATATTTACCTTTTTGCTTTTTTCTTATATACTTGACGGACATTTTAAAACAGCAACATCAAGTTTAGAAAATTTAAAAGCTGTGTTTAAGGAAGACAAAACCAAAAAAATGCTCACCCATTTAGAAGACCATTTTATTCGACTGGCTGGGTGACTTGGTAAATTTGCGGGGATTC
>NW_009729312.1:4701-18536 GCF_000703405.1 Apaloderma vittatum | reverse complement strand
CTTGCCAGCCATTCCTCTCCCGAGAGCAGCGGCTCTTCTCCTTCCAGTTTGCCCACACCAAGCAGGGCGAGCATCCCTGTGGGCAAATTCTCCACGCACTGCTTTAAAAACATGGCCTGAATCTTGTCGTAATTATCCTTAATAACTTGCCCACTCATCACTTTGCTCTCAAGGACAACGGTCTCCTCAAGACAAGGCTTTCCCGTTCCTGGGAGGGCTCCCTGACAGCCCGTGAAGGCGCGCGGTGCCTCGTGCATTATTCAATGGATACGAAAGGTCCCGGTGCGCCTCCTGTTTGTTTCTGCAACGTTTTAAATCATCTGTGCATCTCTGCTGTGAGCGTTTAATGCGGAGCAGGATCCAGTGGCTGCTTTGCCCGGCGCGCGAGAGGGGAAGCCTCGTCCTCGCACCTTCACGAGCTTCTCCACGCGTGATGTTGGCCATGCGCGGCATTGATTACTGCTCTCCTGAGTGTTTGCCGGGGGGGTTGCAGTGGGATGGGAGCAGTAGAGGTGCTCATTGTGTAAAACCAGAGCTGCTGGTGGGCAGAGCAGAGAATGGGAGGAGGAACCTGATCTAGGTTCCTATAGGAGGAACCTATCATAGAAACATCAAGATTGGAAAAGACCTTAAGACCATCAAGTCCAACCTACAGCCCTACACCACCCTAACACTAAACCATCTCCTCAAGTGCCACATCCAGCCGTTTTTTAAACACGTCCAGGGATGGTGACTCCACCACCTCGCTCGGCAACCCATCCAGTGCTTCACCACCCTGTCGGTGAAGAAGTTTTTCATGCTGGTGGTTGCTTCATGAGCTGTGGGATGTCAAAACCTGGGCAAAGCGGGTATTCATGTCTCAGTCATGGGTATCTAAAGAAAAGACAAGGAGAAAAGACTGAATTTCTGTTAAACAGTGTTCACCTTGGGTTTCGTTGTGTTTGGTTGGGCTTTACTTAGGTACAGCGAGCTGTGAAAGATGTGGCAGCTACTGGATTCTGGCAAATTGAAATTTTTCACAAGCTCCGCGGGGATGATCTTTGAAAGATACTGAAAATATGTGCACATATGTTGTATCTTTTTTACCTCTAATAACTCTTTGTAGTGCAATGGCCTTGGGAAACCAGCCACAGAGGAATGCTCCACAGTTCCAGGCTATGTACAAAGTTGTGATGGACATTTCATTAATATCAAATGAGGTGGGTTCTTTTTATTGGGTAGTATAGTGATAGGACAAAGGGTAACAATTTCAAACTGAAAGAGGGTAGATTTAGATGAGATATTAGGAAAGAATTCTCTTCTGTGAGGCTGGTGAGCCCCTGGCACAGGTTGCCCGGAGCAGCTGGGGCTTGGAGCAACCTGGGCTAGTGGGAGGTGTCCCTGCCCAGGGCAGGGGTGTAGACTGAGATGATCTTTAAGGTCTCTTCCAACCCATTCTACGATTTTACAAAGGTCTAGGTTTCTAAGGCAGCTACCACCCTGGGCATGTGCAGGTTTGTGCTGACGGATGTGCCTCTGCCTTTCACATCGAGCAGGCAGCAGAGTGGGTTCCCCTTATGGTAATGTGGGACTTTACGTTTCTAACCTAATCTAAGATTTTTTTTTTTCAGCTAGCATTTCTCCTATGCATGACTTAACTCCTGTGGGACCAGCCCTGAAGAGCCACCTGTGCCTGTAGCACACTTCACCCCATACGTGCAAGAGCAGAAACTCTGAAATAACATCTCAGGTGTGCTCAGAATTGGTCTAACTTGAGCCCTGCATAGGCTGAAAGCACAATAAAACACATCATCCCAGCTTCCTCAAGGTTTTCTCTTGCTTTTTAGCTTCGCAGTCTTGAGTTTTATTTAGTGGGCATAGAGCTGTACTTGTGTAACATCAAAGTATTGACATCTCTGTCCCGCTGCTGCGAATTTAAAGCTCAGAGTCTATTAATACTGCTGCAAATGTAGTTTATGCGGCTGAAATGTGGTAGATTTAGTGCTAGATTTTGAATTATGTTTTTATTGCATCAGCAAATTAAAATTTGGGGATGAAAGGTTTTCTGTCCTCCTTAAACGCAGTATTGGTGAGTATGTAATGGATAAGAACTTGAGCACACTGGCAGGTGTAGCAAGCTTGGTGGAACATCTCATTTTAGCATCGCTGCACCTCTACAGTTGGTTTGGGATGTGCAGTAAATATTTAATGATTTTTCCTTTGTTTTCCACACATAGTGTCTGTAATAAGGCAGAGTATCTGCAAGTAATATTGCAGTATTAATTCCCTTTTCTGCCTGGAATGTGTGTGATTTTTGCTTATCTATAAGCTAGTTAAAGTAATAGTAGAGATAATGTGGCACTCTCTTCTTGTGACACTGCTGCCTTAATTAGATTTATTTTTTTTCTTTTCATTTCTTGGTAAGGGCTTGAAAGACAAACACTTATGCATTTTGGTGTTGAAAACACTGTACAGGCTTTAAAGCACAAAAATCTATGCTTTTTCTTTTTTTTTCCCTACAACAGCCTCTTGGCAGCTCATATTGACTTTCATTGTTCTCTGAAATCCATCCATCTTTAAGACTACAGGGATTGCTGATAATTATGCACTAAGGCCACTAATGGCTAGCCTATTTCTTTCCCACTCATCAACAGAAGTGGTGAGTGCTTGGAGATCAAGCTGCGTTTCAGTTCTTTGGTGTGCCCTGATTAGCTCGAGACGATGACCCAAATGTTGGCTGTGAAACCTTGTTGCCTCGAAGGAGGAGGTAGCACTCAGCTCGCAGAGCTGATGAAATGATTTGAAATGATTTTTTTTTCCCTTTAAAAAAATAAAAAGTTATTTAAAATTTTGGACAAGCAGGTTTTAAACAGAAGAGCAGATTTGCAAAAAACTCTAGGCTCCTAAAGATGGAAGATTTTGGTGAGATTTCGAACGATGCCGCAGCACCTGCTCTGGATACTGGGATGCTTCCACGCCAGCCGGGTGCTCTGTCCTGAAATTCTCCTGACCTGGCTCCTGGGTGCAGAGGAGGAGAGGCAAGTAGCAGGCAGGGGCAGCCTCTTAGTGAAATAACCAGTTTTGCAGTCTGTCATCTCTGTCTGCTACGGAAACGCTCGGTAGAGGGTCTTTTCAGGGCAGTTTGCATTCTTGCTGCATCTCTTAATGCTCCTGGGTTGTTTGAAGGTTGAAAGAAGGACCCAGGGTTGCACAGATCTGCGCGTGCTACCCTTCATTCCTAAGGTGGAGACAACATCTCTCCCAAAAAGGCTGACGTTTGCATCCTTCTTTTGATTTTTAGGCCGGACAGCAGCGTTGGTGGGAGCAGGAAATCACGGTGAATGGAAATATTCAAAAGGGAGAACTAATTACCTACAACCTCACTGAGCTGATCAAGCCAGAGGCGTACGAAGTCCGTCTGACACCCATCACCAGATTTGGGGAGGGGGACTCAACTATTCGGGTCATCAAGTACAGCGGTAAGAAGACCGTCGCATCCGAGCAATCGCGGCGCGGTTGGGTCGCGCTGTCGGAACCGATTGCTGGGTAGAACTGGGTAGAAATGGAAGTTTTCAGCTCTGGGAAGATTCACCCCCCAAAAAAAACCAAAATAATTCTAAACAGCCAAAAATGTTTGTTGTGAAATAAAGGAAAAAGAAAAATTCAGAACAGATTGACGTTAGCTCCATGAAATAGCTCACTGGAAGTTCTTTCTTGCTTTGGACACTGAAGGGCAATGAGTTGTGAAGAAAAGGCTACAAAACAAGTTGTGTTCTGGAAGTTGTCAGATCGGTTGTGATATCGTCAGAATACATTCTTCCCCCTCAAATGAGCACTTTTTAGGAAGTTTTTATTTGAATGTGAATTTATTTTTTGTCTATGTTTTTAAAACTGACTATTTCTAGTCCTATGCAAGTGGAAAAGGGCATTTATATGTTTTCTTCTAAAAGGTCACGCCATGACAAAGATTTGTCCACTTTAATCTAACAAGAAAAAATACAGTATTCTTACATCCTTCCATTCAGTCTCCCAGCATTACGAGGAGGTAATTCCTACAGCTCTGAAAAATCCCACAAAATGCCCTTTGTAGGGTATTTATTCAGTGAATAACTGAATCACTTTTTGTTTTTCTTCTGTAAAATTTATCACAAGTGGGCAAGAGATACCTTAGAGAGAAGGTGGCTCTGCTAAAGGTATCATTGTGCAGTTTGCAATGGGAACCTGATGTGCTGAGCAGAAAGTTTTTGTAATTGGAAAAGGGAAGCGCGGGCCTGGAGGAGATATTTCTAAACATGAAATTGTGAAAGTATGAGTTTAGCATTTGGGGACAGATTTTTAATAGGACCTGTAGTGATAGAACAAGGGAGAATGGTTTTGAACTAAAAGACGGTAGATTTAGACTAGATATAAGGAAGAATTTTTTACAATGAGGTGATGAAACGCTGGCACAGGTTGCCCAGAAAGGCTGTGGATGCTCCATCCCTGGAAACAGTCAAGGTCAGGTTGGACTGGGCTCTGAGCAACCTGGTTTAATTGAAGATGTTCCTGCTCCCTGGAGGGGGCTTGGACTAGATGGCCTTTAAAGGTCCCTTCCAACGGAAGCCATTCTGTGATTTTGTGATTCTTTCATGAGGAACCTTGCTAATCCCTTGGGACACAAGCCTTGTGACACACAGGTTGAGTCACAGCGAGCCACGTAGGTCTGGTTGCTCCAGGATCTGGGTCCAAGAGTAATTAGTGCTACACTAGTACCTCAGAGAGCCCAAAGCAGGAAATCACATGCAGCAGAAGGCCTGAAAGCAACTCACAGATCAAGAATTATGTTCAAAAATAGTTATTGAATCTTTAAAGTACTGAGAAAATGTGAAAAAAAAATATGTGTTGTGCATCGTATGTGCAGTTCTTCATGATCAATGGTTGGCTCAGCCCTACTCAATCCCAACATAAATTATTCCTATCACTGTATTGATATCAGGGGAAAAAAATACATTAAGCGATCTCAAATACCAGTTCTAAAAAAGGCAGTGGCACATTTCACTAAATGCCAGATCTGCTAACGATGGTGATGGATGAATCTCAGGTTTTGGCTTTTGCAGGGAAAGGTTTACAAATTCTGCATCTCCCAAGGCTCATGGGAACAAAATCTCAGTTAAAGAAAGGACTTTGAACATACAAATGAGGAGAAGGTGGCCATTCTGCTGCAGTTCCTGTTGGACTTTGGCTCCTCCTTGGACCCTTTTGCCTGAATAAGTGCCTGTTTGCTGACACTAGTGGTATTTGGGGCTCCCCACATGCACAAGGGAAAGGCGTAGGGTCTTCCCAAAGGTGATCAGGAGCAGAAACTTCATTCAGATATTTGGGACGTGGGGGTTTCTCTGCAACCATCCCAATCTCTCCAAGCTGTCTGTGATAGGGAGACTTGTCCTCCGAGGCAGCTCCAGCCGCTGTCCTCTTCCGTAGACCTCGAAATTCCTCCCATGACTTAAATACTGACCAGTGCTCCCGTAAGGAGGAAAAAACCACACCATTTAGATCACTCAGCCTCTACTGCTCTTTTTTTGGTGATGGTTGTACTCTGGTAAGTCTCAGGAGGTTGATTGAGGTCTCGGCTATGGCTCACACGCGTGCTGAGCTTGAGGTTTTAATGCAACATTATGCAATTTACATTTCTAGGCCCTGGCTGGCAGGAAGAAGAACATTCCCATGCAGCATAAAAGATGTATTTTGTCGACTGAATTTTTTTGTTTTTTTGTTTTTTTTTTTTACTGCTAGAATCTGCCGCTAGCGCAGATGTGAAAGAAGTCCTATTTCAAACGTGCTGATGAGGTGCCAATGCAAAATCCAGCTGCCTCCCCAGAGCGAGGAAGCCCTCGCCTCGTGTCCGAGCTGGAGAGGTGCTTTTGGAGCAACACGTGGTGCCATCAAATTCGTGGCGTCTGAAATAACGAGCCAGATGCTAATCAATAAGATAAACCTAAAGTGACTTCCCTTCAAAGAGGGATCCCAGAAATGCTGAGGCTTTGCGTGCTTGAAATACCCATTTTTTTATCTCAGCATTCATCCAGTGACTATAGCGTCAGCTATTACCAGGCTAATTTTAAGGATATTACTGCTTCAGCTGTGAAATAACAGTGTTGCCTACATTATTATAGTGCAAATCTGATGCTTGCCATCTGAAATGCTGGAGTTGCAGAAAAGCAGTTAATGGGCTACTGGGCTGCACGGCAGCAGGCCTGCATCGATGTAAGAAATAATTACAAACAAAACCCAGAAAATAAAAGACATCGTGCAAATGTTTCTTAAAAGGAGAACTAAGAAACTTTTTTACATTTTTCTCCCATTACGTTTTTCTTAATTATGAGACCTCAGTGAAGGAGGAAAGGATTTGAATTTCTATGTTTTCAATGAGGATACCCTGTGTGCGCATGCCTCCGTGTTCAGTTTTGACCAGTACTCCAGAAGTACGCTGGCCTCTAGTAGTGTCAGTTTTTCTTTCTCATCCCACCACCTTGGGAATACTCTTTTTGGAGGACCAGGATCATGTTCCTTCAGGTCTCAAATATCTCCAAGGATAGAGACTTCACGATCTCTCTGGACAACTTCTTTGGTGGTTGGTCACCCTTAGAGTAAAGAATTTTTTTTTCCTTAGATTTATAATGCATCAATGTATTCGTGTTGCTGGCTATGATTCCCATTGCAAACATTTTTTTCCCTTAATTTTTTTAAATAAGACATTTCTTGTGTGGTGGTTGCATTTACTGCCTTAGAGAGGAGAAGTTTTCTCCAGATTTCTTCCAGAGGACAGATGACCCTCTGGACATGCCCATATCGCTCCACTGATTTAAGAGTGTCATTAAAATATCTCTTAGATGAGGTGTGTAGCTTTTAGATGGGTGAAGTTAAGCCCTATTAATCTACCTGTGAAGTAATTTCTGTTGAGTTACCTTCCTTTGTAAGCGATGCAGAGCACGTCACCTTTAAAATTAAAATGCACAACTGGAGATTAACGGGGAAATTGCTAATCTATAAAAATAACAGCTTCCAATGTGCTAGTCTGCTGGCAGCCACATGAATGTCTAAAATAAGGAGACCCTTAAAGCAGGAAAGCCTCAGTAATAAGCTCTTTCCAGCAGACCCTGCCATTCCAAGTGGAAGCCTGTAAATACAAAACAGAAACTCCGCAGCACCCAGTCCCGTGAACCAAAACGTTACCCACAGAGCAAGGAAATTCCTCGCCTGCCATCAATTATTGTCTCCTCTGCACGCCCAAAGGACGGGGAAAAAGGAGCAATCATCACAGTAGGAGTGACATTGATAATTACAGGCAAACATCACTTGACAAGTTCTTTGGTAGATACATATGTTACTCTGCTAGCGAACACAGTCTGCCAAGCAAATACAAACAGGAAAATTTAAGTAGCGCTGAGTGTTTTGTAGGCAAATACAAAACAGATATGTCCTGTAGTAACAGCAGATATGTCTCGTACTAACAGCTTAAATATTATCCCCATCACTTTACATAAATCTGTGTCAGCCTATTTGATACGAACTGTCTGCAGAGTTCTCCAACTGCTCCAATTAAAACATCAGCATTTGCTGGTTTAGAAGTGCACTTACGTTTAGATGTTTTTGATGTTAACCAGTGATTAAAGAAGCAAGTTTAGCTCCCTTCTGTGAGAAAAGCCTGCAACCCCCCTTTACTACTGCTGGTACGTAGAATCAGAGACAGGTGAATGATGATGGCCAGTTGCTTTGTAGTCCAGCTTGTGTGTTTTCCTATGAGGTTTAGATACTCCTCAGATTCTGCGTGGAACAGGAGTATATCATTACGGTTATTATTTATAACTGTGGTTTTTTTCCCCTAGCCTCAGAAAAATAAAATTAGCACCAAATAGTGCATAAATGACAGGACTTAGAAGTTTGCACAGGGATGTTTCCATTATTATCCCATGTTGTAGATGGTAGGTCAGGGTAATTGCTATTATGGGAGGAAGAAAGCCTTGTCCTGGTAGAGTAGCTGTATTTACGGTGAAGATTGCTTTTCCTCTGCAAATGGAGCACTTAGAGCTACGGACTCTTGATCAGAATCTTTTAGGTGCTGGTTATTGATTACCACAAGCAACCGGTTTACAGTGGTAAAAAACAGTAGCAGCAAAACATCTGGCACGCTTCCACTTACCTCTGGCTTTGTTTTTCCTGGGCAAGCAAGCTTGGTTTGCAGTTGGTTTTTTGAAGGAGGGACATAATGTCTCTGAAGGCCAGCTGGCTTGTCAGCGGAACACTTGCTGGAAAGGATCTGTAGGAGATGTCACTCTCTTTGCAGAAATGGGATTCCACATAGAAGGGCAGGCACCAAGAAAAAACGTTCAGCCCCACTTTTTTCTGCACAAACGCAGGTCACGGAAAAGTAAAATCATCCAACGCACTGGAGTTCCAGCAGGTTTTATGCTCTGCCTGCTGGAGGAGAAGCAGAAAGATGAAGGGCTCATCCGTCTTGGCTCTAACCAAGCTCAGACGTTTCTTGACACCGTTCTGCTCGTGAGATTCTCCACCGGCAAAACTTTCCTCCCAGCACGAGCCACGGTCAGCAGAGCAGAGCAGTGATAACCCTCCGAGGTGCACAGATTTTCCAGACGTTTCAAAGTCAGCCTTGGGAATTTACTCCCTCAGTCATCCATTAATTCCCCTTTATGGCTAATTTAACTCGCTTACCTGTGTGTTGTGCACGCAGCAGCCTCCCCTTTCCATAGCCAGAGCCGTTGCACATTGTCTTGCAGCAGCTTCCTGCACCACTTAGAAGACTGAGATTTCTGAGGGTTTTTTAATTTGGTTGGAGTGTTGGGTTTTTCTTCCTAGTTTGCGGTTTGCTAAGTCCAGCCTAACTGCTTTAGTTTTTCTGCTTTTGTCAATCAGTGCGAATTGAAACTTCTTTGGCAAGAAGCCTTTTTTTTGCTCTGCTGTGAACAATCTGATTAGCATGACTCAAGGTTAGGCGCTGATGATAGTTTCCATAAAAACCCGTGCGTTTAGTTACAAATCAAGCATCAGTAAATGTAGTTCCCAGCAATTTCAGCTAATTCCAAGTTCAATCACTCAAGGATTTCATGAAATGAATGTTTCTTGGAGAATGAAAGGTAATTTGCTGGTAAAAGCTACGAGGTTATCTAATAGAATATAACGACTAAGTTTCTTAAGAAAATTGCACTAGGCAAATCACTGCTCATTTGTTTCAGAGAAGGCAAGGTGAAACGGGAGAGCTGCTAATTTAGAGCTGTTGTGAAAACTTGAGATTGAGTCTAGAGCTACGCAGGACCCGTGGCTGGGGTGGCAAACCAAGAGCTCGTGCCTGTAAACGTGGCATGGGAAGGGTGGCAAGAAGACACGGAGCAGACACTCGTACTGAGCTCTGGCATTGCCAGATGTACCCGTTATTCAGGGATGAAATTTTATTTCAGATTTTCAGTTAATAACATGCAGTTCCAACTTCTCTTTGTCCTATGCGTAAGGGCTTACAGCAGAAGGGCCATTTCCTAAGTCACCCATCCTCGAGTTTACGCTTCTCTGAACAGGTAGCACAGAACTGCAGACTGATTTCCCTTTTAAACCCAATTTCCAGTTTTTAGCATTAATGCAGATTACTCTAGACCTACACCTGGGTAGCCATTCCCGTGGTCAAGATATCTGTAGGCACTGTTGAGGTTTGACTTGAACTCTGTTTCAGCCTCAGGTGTTGAGTAGATGAACTTTATTAATAAAGAATTACGGATGCAAAGGGATTTTTTTGTAGTTTTGACAAAGGTCTGCGAAATAAGGATGCCAGTTTTTATCAGTTTTCCCAGTAGTCCTGCCGCATCATGTGGGGAGGTCGTTGCATAAGCCCGCATAAAAGAACAAATGGAAATAATATTTTTTCAGCAAAGTTACCTCAGGGCTTCCCTGCAATATGGGTAACTTGTTTTTTAATGCCTCCTAAGGCAAGGGGCAGCATGGGCACAGGCTGTGCTGGCACTGCTGGCATATTTTTTTACGACAGCACTCTTCGCCTTCCTTTGTTGTCTTCTTAAATTTCTTTGCAGTGTATCCTCCCTAGGAGAAGGTCAGTGTGCCAGAAGCCTCTCGTATTTTTTCATGCTTGTGTCTGTTGGTCTAATGAGATCAAACGTCTTCTCGCAAACTTGCTGTGCTTATCTTTGCTGCTATTTGAAAAGAAAATTGGCATTTCTAAGAAGACAAGTCCTGTCTGTTTCTTAAGACCCATGTACGCAGACAACTTAAAATGAAGAATAATGCTGTTCATTGAGTAGAAGGATAATTCATTAAGTTTTCTTGAACAACCCTAAAATGAAATTTTAAGTGACGAGCAAGGTCCAGTGCAGAACCTCTGCTTTGGATGAATTCATCCCTTCTGCAGTTTTTGTTGGAGGCCTGTACAAAAGCACCAACCTGGAGTATTGCTGCGCAGCTGTCCCCATTCTTACAATATCTGCACCAGTAATCTAGGTTTGATGCTTAATTAGAGCATCATGTTCCCTAAGCTGCAGGTTCTAGTGATGGAGTGTACACAGCATGAATGGCTTCTCACTGAAACTGTTGCCTTTGGGTTGCCAGAGAGCCACAAAAATTGCTCAAAAAGGAAGTTACCAGTTTTTCTGGCTGTCTTGATGTAGGAGCCATGATCAAGGTTTTGAGGGTGAAGAAACAGTGGGAAATTCAGGATAATCTGAATACTGATGAATTAGAATTTCTTCTTTGTGCTAATTTTATCTTTTGCTTTGTCTTCCAGCTCCAGTAAATCCACATCTACGTAAGTATTTCATCATCTTTTTAGATTTTATGTGTATGAAGGATTGTCCTTGCACCTCCTTGATCCCCATAGTTAAAAAGTAAATGATAACTATTTCACCTTTAATTGCAACCCATGGATTGCAGGGACCACTTTAGTTTTGTGTGAGAGCTGGGCTGGTGGCTGAAGGTGTCATTCCTCTCATTCTGCTGAGGTGCTAAAGCAAGAGTAGATGGAGGAAGGGGAAATTATAGTTCCAGCTCCTATTTCCTTCCTGCTGTTCGAACCATTCATCTAAAGGAAAATACTAACATCCTGAAGCAGTATCCATCTGTGGGCATTGCAGCTCAGCTGTGTATGGGTGATGTTGCGGTTTAGTCATGGGAGCAGCTAAATACTGGTAAGCTAAATAGCTGAAGGTTCAAGTACTGCATAGGAGCTGTGTCGGTACCTCTACAGGTATGGTAAAAATCTTGACGGAAAAGTCAGTTTATGAAGTCTTCTAGATTCATTTATACTTACTCAAGGAGACATCTGCAGTTCTTGATACTTCCAAGGGTAGTCAGAAGCTCATCTGCAGCTTTAAAACCAGAAGAATGGTTTTTTGCATGCTGTGTTTACGGGAATGATAGACCTCTTTTGCACAGGGAAACATGGAGACCAAAGGCATGACTCGGGTGTGAAAGAGTTTAGACAAATTCGCAGGAGGCAGCTCCACAATCACAAATGAAAATGCAAACTCTGACTTCGTGTTTGTGAATGAGCTGGTGCTCGGGCATGGGGATGTTGCAGGATAGAAAAGGCTTCTCTCACAGTTGATTCTCATGCTTTTCCGTGGGCACCGAATCCCCAGAAACATTGCAGATGTATATTTGGGAAGTATTCCCATATGGAAATGGAATATGCCATTATTTGGCTGCAGTGCAGCCATGATCAGGCAGGAGAGCAGCACCAGGCTGTGCCAGCGGCCTCTCTCCATCTCACGCTCAACAGCTGAGCCTTTCTGTGAATTTTAAACCTCTGCTTTCATAATTAAACAGAGCTTAGATCAAAGCTCACGGGAGCTGGAGGAAAACCACTCCCATCGAGTTAAATGAGCAGTGGATGAGACCCTTGCTCATTAAGATAATACATATATACTCTGTGATGGTAAGAAAAAAAGAAAAATCATTGCGATCCCAAGTGCTTCACGCCGTAGTCCTTTATGGTTTTAAGATATGAAACAGTCTCACTTTCAAAATGTCTCTATAACTTGAGTAGACACATGGTGGAGTGCAGGCAGCACCGGAATGGCCCTTAGGCAGGGAGTGCCTGAGCTCGAGGGAGGGAGGACATCTCCAGCAACCTGCCCAATGTTCCCTTCATCTTCCTCTCATGACACTGGTGGGGCTAGGAAAATTTTCCCACCAGAAGCCAGTGTAACTTCTTTCAGATGACCGAAGAGATGCTAAAGTTCCAGGCTGCTTTTTTGTCTTTTTTTTCCCCAACAACTTTTTGAGTTAAATTCTTTGACGAGGGAGAAATCTTGGTCTGCACTTTAAGCGGGGGAAGAGAAATTCTGTCTTCGATTATCTATGGGAGCATTATCTATGCTTTCTACAAAGGTTCTTTTTTTCCTAAACCTGCTAGGCTGAATTCTGATTTTATATGCACCATTATGAACGAAGAGTGAGAGTTGTATTTAGCTGGGACAAGATACCTGTATTGCAAACTGAAGTCACGTTCTTCCTGCTTCAATTATGGAATAATCACATTGCATAAATCCTTTTTTGGTTAGGTTTTCTTTTTGTGAAATTTCTGCAACACATAAGCAAGTAGCATCAAATGAATTAAACGCTGGCCTGTAGCCCCAGAGCTACATTTTATTTTGTAACATATAAACCATTTAATGTCAATGATAAGGATTTTATATCAATTAATGCAACTAGTTTTTCACCTGAATAATGGAAGAGATTAGATGTTAGAAAGTCATATTTGACTTGAGTTTTATGGAAGCAGATGACAAAAATTCATACTACAATGAAAAGTGTTTCACCTTGAGAATATTTTCAGATTGTGCCCTAATTGGTAAGGAAATTATTAATAACCTGAATCCACTTCCAGAGTTGGCATGGTGCTTTGGCAGAAACTGACCACTCTTTTTCATGTTAATTAACACCGTTAATGTCAATTAGCAAACCATACTGGTCTGAGGGGTGTCATGAGGCCGGTCAGCCTCACCTCCATCCCTGGGAAGGTGGTGGAGCGGCTCATTCTGAAGGCCATCTCTAATCAATGGGAAGGCAAGAAGGTTATCAGGAATAGCCAGCATGGATTTACCAAGGGGAAATCTTGCCTGACTAATCTGATATCCTTCTGCAAGGACGTGACCAAAGGGGTTGATGAAAGGAGAGCAGTGGATGTCACATACCTTGACTTCGGTGAGGCTTTTGATGCTGTCCCCCATAACATCCTCATAGGAAAACTCAAGAAATGTGGGATAGATAATTGTACCATGAGGTGGATTGCGAACTGGCTCAGCAACAGAGTTCAGAGGGTTGTGATCAGCAGCACAGAGTCAAGCTGGAGGCCAGTGGTCAGTGTTGTTCCCCAGGGATCGGTGCTGGGACCAGTTTTGTTCAATGTTTTCATCAACAACCTGGATGAGGTGACAGCAAGTTCGCTGATGGTGCGAAACTGGGAGGGTTGGCTGACACCCAGGCAGGCTGTGCTGCCACCCAATGAGATCTGGACAGGCTGGAGAGCTGGGCAAAGGGGAACCTCGTGGAGTTCAATAAGGACACATGTAGAGTCCTGCATCTGGGGAGGAATAACATCAGGGATGTCCTGCTGGAAAGCAGCCCCATGGAGACAGCCCTTGGAGTCCCAGTGGGCAGCGAGTGTCCCTGGGACAGCACCGTGCCCTTGTGGCCAAGAGGGCCAGTGGTGTCCTGGGGGGCATCAAGAAAAGTGTGTCCAGCAGGGCTAGGGAGGTTCTTCTGCCCCTCTGCTCTGCCCTGGGGAGACCACCCCTGGAATCCTGTGTCCAGTTTGGGGCTGCCCAGTTCCAGAGAGACAGGGACCTACTGGAGAG
>NW_009729312.1:2656-4673 GCF_000703405.1 Apaloderma vittatum | reverse complement strand
GGGGGGAAAATCAAGTAGCAGCAAGAAAGCAGTACCTGAAAGAATTCACCACCAAGTAATATTCACAAGCAGCGAAATGTAATATACTATTGAGGATGAAGAAGATAATTTGGTAAATCAATTACAGTAACAGTTTTTTAAACAAAGGAAGAAAGAATTTTAGGTATAAAAAAATCTGTATGTGAATTAAAAGCCTAGATTCAATGAATCACAGATTTAAAAACCAGAAGGTGTTGTTCCTGCTCTGGCAGAGGGTTGGACTAGATGATCTCGAGATCGCTTCCAACCCCCAGCATTCTGTGATTCTATGACCTGGAGCACCCATGAGTGCTTGGGGAAAGGCTGGCTGTTCCTTCTGCGCTCAGTGTGCCCTGTGACTGAGCAGGTTGAGACCATCCAGATGTATTTAAATGCTCCTACTTATTGCATAAGAAAAATACTGAGCTAATCCCGGGGAGCTATTTCCCATTTTTATTCTTCTGTCATTTTTTAAGAAGCCTATAGTGCCAAGAATATTTAACATTGACCCAATGTGTTCCAAATGGCAGAGTCACATGTGTTTTCCTATTAAATAAATGGCAAACCTTTACTTACCTTTTTCAACGTGCCCTTATTTTTTTTAAGATTTTTTTTTCTTTTTGACTTGAAGAAAAATCTTTTGTTCTGCTGATGTGGAGCTTCTTAATGAAGCTTTGAGGGCATGGTGTGACTTGCAAATACAGCTTTTAAGGTGCTGGAGGGGCAGTTTCAGAAACTGCTGAATGGGTGAAAATGCTTTGTGTTAATTCACTTTCCTTCAGGACTGGATCTGGGAGTCAGAACTTTTCTCCTTTAATTATGGTTTTGCCCTTTAGTTTCATCACGCTCTGTAGAAGCAGAACCATTTTTGCTGTGGGAAGGGCCAGCATAAGTGGAGGTAGAGGCCAGCTGCACAAAATATCATGTAAACCAAGAGAATTTGGAGCTCAGGTTGTGTAAAAGTTACTCTTGGAGACGAGAGGCAGAGGTGGTACTTTGTTCAGAGTGCTTCATTCGAGTCCTTGTGCCAGCTTTTGTCAGGGTTTTGTGTTCTCTCCCTGCTTTTTGGGATAAAGACGGAGATGCTGGTCGACATCCATTCACGTGCTTCTCTCGTGAAAGATTTTCAGATGTCGTCTACCTATGCGTGTTCCTGGTGACCTTGCTGTTTGAGTCGCTCATCTCTCGGGAGGAGCCACAATCAGGCCTCTCTTGTGTTTCTTCTCTGCGATGCTCATGATGGTTCTTCTCTGTGGAATGATGTTCCATATTGCCACTTGTTCATCTATCAAAAGTCAGGATTCAGAAGATCTTGCTTCTAAAACCAAGCCAAGGTGCAAGGTCCTGAAATTGTCTCCTCGTCATGCTGTTTCCTTCAGAAAATGAATTCTGGAGGATCTAATAAAGTTGGTAGATTTGCTGAGAAATCAAGTTTGAGGTGCTGATAGCTGAGGAAGTTTCTGTGGCCTGCCTTTTTGGGATAACCTGGGGTTATAGAATGGTGTTTTAGCCGACTGTTGTGGAGGGGACATGGTTTGTGTTGCTCTTTGGATGGGCAGAAGCAAAATGAGGAAGACTCGGGAATCATTCCTAATGCCCCCTGTGCTTTGGAATTAATTTTTTCATGCCTGCTTTTCCAGTCTGCAGTATTACCTGATTTTAAATAAGCTTCAGAACAGCATCCTTGCTTAGCAGTACATATCCAAGCTAAGCTCCAGGTCCCTCTGTCTGCACTGATTTACGGTGAAACTCCAGTGGCTTAAGTGGATTTATAGTTCACCAAAACCCCGAACCTGCAAACATTTATATACCTTCTCAATTTAACACAGATGAATAATCCCATGACGCCTGGTGCTAGAGTTTCTCATAACAATGAATATAAATTGCACCCTCTAAAGAAGGCTGTAGCTGACACAGTATGCACACAGCTGCCTTGTCCCCAGAGAGGAGAGATTTACGTGTTTTCTCCGATAAATCAATTGACTTTGCTGGAAGAGTA
>NW_009729312.1:0-2625 GCF_000703405.1 Apaloderma vittatum | reverse complement strand
CAGGAACTGTTCAGGTGCCTAAAATTAAGCTTTTGCACATTTGACTACATGGGGCCTTATACTGTTCTGAGGTGAAAACTGAACCTTGATGTTTGGATTTACTTTGGTTCCCGAATGTCTCATCCCATCAGAACTCCGCAGGTAGGATCACTGGACCTGTCTCCCAAACCTCTGTTTCACGAAAGAGAGGAGCCCAGTAATCCTCTCAGCATTTATCAGCATTTTTACTCTTTGGACCTAAGCTTTTACCACCTGCCATCAAGGACGTAACAGAAATCTTAGCGAAGGTCTAGGAGATGTCTTCAGGACATGACCCAGTCACCCATCCAGGTTTGAATAGACCTAAACCTTCCTCCCAGGTGTTTGTCTAATTGATTATTATAGTCCAGTGACGGGGACTCAATGCTCCTCCTGAGCAATCCATTGATGTGCTTCATTGTCCTGATTTGTAAAGATTTTCTTCATGTCTACCCTAAAGCTCCTGTGCTCTCATTTTAGTCGTTGCTTGTTTTTCCGTCCTTATTGAAAACCAAGAATAGTTTAGGAGATGTCACTTGGAGATAATGTTTTCATTTTGAAAAGCTGCTGTTCTCCTTTCCCTAATGTTCTTATCTCTAAACCAAAATAACTCTCTTCCCTTTTTTTTTTTTACCTCGTAGTTCATGTTTTATGGACGTGCTGCCTGTTCTTCTCAGCTTTTTAGAAATACCCAGAGAGACAACGTCTCTGAGGGCTGAATATGTGAGGAGGAGCTGTACAATAGAATTTGAATATAATTTCAAGTAACACCACCACAGACTGATGACCATGATTTCTTTTTCATTGAGGTTACTGCAAAAGAAATTGTGCATGAACTGCATATAAACTGATACAAAATGCACATACGTTTATTTTCCAGTGCTGTTATTGGCATCATCCCACAACGTGTTTGTTATAATTAACAAGTGCTTTGACAGACAAGCTTCAGCCACTAAATTTCTGCTCGTTTGCTGCATTGGCAGGAGAGTTCCACTGTGGGTTTGAGGACGGCAACATTTGCCTTTTCACTCAAGATGACACAGACAATTTCGACTGGACAAAACAAAGCACCGCCACAAGAGACACAAAATACACCCCGAACACGGGGCCAAACGCTGACCGCACTGGCTCCAAGGAAGGTAAGCTCCTGCGATCCTCCAGCACTGGGAGCTCTGCTGCTTCCCTTGGAGTGCGGGACATGCCCGGGACAGCCTGTTCGGCCAGCTCCCTCATTTTTAACTCATCGTTCCAAGAATAAGCGTGCTTCAAGGACTTCTAAAAGAAATTGCGGGTGCTGAGGCATGTGGCTGGTCCCCAAGCACAACCCGCTGACGGTGCCGTTACCCGTCTTGTATTGCTCCTGTTATGCCATTTTCCAAGCGATCATTTGCGCGTTATAGTCTAGTGGGGAAATATTCTGGCACATCTTGAAATATTCTTCTGGTTTGTGTCATTTAAATTCTGACTCGCAGTCTCTCAGACTGTCACAACGAGATTTTTTTTTTTTTTCTTCCCCACCCTATTTTTACTTCTGGCGCTGCTAAAATGTGTAATTCTCAATCTGCTACCCCAGTTAACAGAAGCGTGCCATCTTGACTGCAGTGTGTATTTGCATTTGAAAAGTCAGACACATTGTGCTGAATTTATCAAGTAACTCGTGCTATTTTATTATATGCCCCCTGCTTGCATTACCAAGGGGGAAAGAAATCATACGGCATTGTGTTTGCTTGGTTGGATGAGTAAATACTATCTCTGCTGTGGGCACAGTGCATGATCAGGATAAATGGATATTGTCTTCTTGCGTGAAAGTGAGCTTTCGAACGTGATTGACATGGCCGGTTGAAAATGTTCCTTGAAAGGCTTCCATCAAGATATTCTTCCTTTGCTTTACAAGCCCTCCCCACTCACCGTTTGTAGGAAGAAATTGCAACTTTGAGACTGAAGTCTGAACAACCGTCATAAAGATTTATTTTTTTCTCCTTTACTTGTGCATATACATCAATTTGAAGTTGTTTACAAGTGGTGACCTGCTGTCTTGGATTTTACTTCAGGTAGGAAACATGTCTTTGAAGCAGCTGTGGAAAACATGAGCTTACAGCAGAAGAAATACATCCCAGAAACCATGGGGATGTGGAATGAATGTGAAAAATGAATGGAGATCTTCATAGTCCCGGTGTCTTCCTGCAGGTGTTGGATTTTGAAGGCTGCAACCTAATGTTTTCCATCTGGGTTTCTCCTAGGGTTCTACATGTACATTGAGACGTCACGTCCCAGACTGGAAGGAGAAAAAGCCAGACTTGTTAGTCCCGTCTTCAGCGTCGCCCCAAAAAATCCCTACGGAGCTACGAACACAGCCTACTGTTTCAGCTTCTACTACCACATGTATGGACAGCACATAGGTGAGAGAAAGCCAATGGCCTTGTCTTTTCACTTTGGGAGAGACATTCCGCTCGTAGGAATCAAAAGTTGCAACGACAGAGGTGCCCGAGAGTGTCCTAATTGCTGTAAAACTCTGTTTTCTGCTAACCCTCGTGCAGCTGGGAAGTGCATGCAATAAATTTAAAGTATATAAAATACACTCTGCAATATGTTAAGTACCTTAACATT
>NW_009729311.1:0-39357 GCF_000703405.1 Apaloderma vittatum | reverse complement strand
GGGTCCCATCAGGATATGTCCAGCGGTTGTCCTTGCTGGGAAATCTTTATTTGACAAAGGAATTGACATGAAGATAATTCGGGACAGGCAGTATCTATGCTAGTTCTATCCAGTGGTTCGAAAAAAGAGATTTGCACTTGCTTTTTGGAATTAAATAAGGACTTACGGCAATTTGCACCAGGTGAGGAGCTGCCACAGATATGTAGAATTCGAATTAAAAGTGTGGAATTCAGTGTGAAGTTCTGAATCTGCTAAAGCTGGACTTTAAGAATTTGCTTCTGGCATCTGGACTCCTGGCTCTTGTGGGGAAGCAAACCTGCAGCCTAGCAGTCCCACAGCCTACACAAATCCTTCAGCTGATCAACCTCTTGTGGGAACGGGGAGCAATTTCTTCCTGTTTTGATGACATTGATCATGTCTTTCTGGTTTCACTCTGGTTTAGACAGAGGATCATCCGGTGTAAATTGTGCTGCCACCACTTAGCACCCTCTGCTCTTTATTCACAGCTGGGCAGCACTTCTCCAAGATGACCTATCAGGACTGACACAGTCAAGGATTGTGAAATCATGGGCATCATAGCTTGGCCACGGTTGTCCCCTTCAAAGGATGCTATTTCTTGGACATGGCACACCCTGCACTCATCTCAGTTCTTGTCTTGCAGTTCAGACATGCTCTACTTTAGCAGGCAGAACTGGTTGGGTTCGAATTCTTATGTGAGCTTTGTGCTCACAGGTGTCCTGACAGCTGGCTGGGCTTGCAGAGTGGTTTTATGAGGGCAACAGTTTTTCTCCTGCCGAGCTTTCATTTTGCCAGTATGGTAATATTAACCCAGGTCCTAATCCCAAGCCCACTGTTTCCCTTCCCAGATCAGAATGAACTCTACTGGTGTGAACACTTCTGTAGTGGTTCCTGCATACCTGCTGAGTGCCATGCTGACAGGCAGCTGCATGTTATGGCCTGCTCCCCTTTAGCAGCAGCATTCCCAGCCCCTGTAGCCATCACCCCAGCTGTGTGCCTGCCCGAGTCACCCTGAGACCTTTCCCAGGGCTGTGCTGCAGCATGGACATGGTGCCGTTTAGCTTAAACACAGGCATTCCCTCCATCACTCATATCCTCATTCCTCCTTTAGCCCCTGCAAGATTAATGTCATTTTGTGTACTTGGCACTGAACTCTTCAGTGTATGCACAGGCTCTCCTGAACTGCTAGGACATCCTTCTGGCTCCAGATTTTACAGATTTTTTACATCTGCACTGCAGAAGTAGCAGGGGAGTAAGTTAAGCACATCCTGCTCTGGTTTCTGGCCACACTGTTGGACAAGAGTTTGGGTTCAACCTGTCCCTGATGCAGGTTGAACTTAGGAGCAGGCAGACTGGACTATAGTATCCTTTGCCCCAGGCATGCAGATCTAACCCCTGGATGTCTGTTCTCCAGTAAGGAGGTTCATGGGAATTTAAGTCCCTTCCAATGGTGATGACTGGGGACATGGTGACTTTCCCTTCTGTGACAGTTTGCCTGATGAAAAAATCAAATGTTTCATAAGTTAGCCTGAAAAATGCTGAGGAACATACCCCATTAGTAAGGAAAGAAAGGAAAAGTGAGAAAATGGGAATGTAAGCACCACATGCTGATGTATTAACACATGAATACAGCTTGTAAATCCTTTAGTTCCTAACAGTGGAAATACTTTATTTACATACTGCCATGCAAAAAAAAGACAAAGGAAATGGTTGCAGGCTCAGCACTGTCGGTGGGAGTCCTGCAGAAAGCCATGTTAGCGCAAGTGCTGGTACTCAGCATGCTATTAGTGCCAGTGGGGCTCCCTACCAGAAAAGAAATCTTTGCTTGCTGTCGTGCAGATGAACCACTGTCTGCTTCGACCAGCTTTCATTCAGTCATTTCAGTCATTCACCAGGTTTCACCCATGGTTTGTGGCAGGTGTTCCTTGCCTCATTTAAACCAGGGCCAAGAATCATAAGCAGCTCACTTCATTTTCCTACTGTCAAAGGCATCAGAGTGGGTAATGGAAAACTCTTGGGATTTTCAAGACTTCTTTCCTGGGGCCAGAGACCCCATAACAAACATTTTCTCTGGTTCAAAACAGTGACGAGCTTTGCTGCAGACTGCACTGTTGCACCCTGTGCAGTGCTGAGTCTTCTCACTTTGCATTGGCCCTGGATACATCATCCCCTGCTGCTCTTATCAGCACCATTTTTTTTCCCACTTATATCTAGATTTCTAAGCACTAAAAAAAAATTTCAAAGCCATGTAGACAAATGCAATTATGACTCACATTAAGGCAGAGATGTGGTGTCACTTACACACATTTCTGACCTTTTAAATGCAGTGACTGCAAGCAGGTTGTTGCAATGTGCCCAGCTACATGCACACAAGCCGCTTGTCACCTGCTGGATGTCCCGTGCTGGTAGAAGAGGGAAAGACTTAGCTCTTAAGACAAAGAAGACTTTCAGTTATCTGTCTCAGACGTATGTAAGACTTGCAGTTAAAGTGGAAGCTTTTGGTTTAAGGTCCGTGTTTTCACTCTGGAAACTTAATTAGCTGTTACTTTCCCATTATAGCTTCTATTCATCATCCCTTTTCTTTAACGGAGCATCTAATTTCTAAAGGTATGAAACACTTAGCTTTATACACCAGATAAGGTAAGGGCGATTGCTTCTGGGGACAGGTTAGGAAGCACTGACAGAGAAGGCAGGGGACTTCATCAAGGTCAAAAACGAGGTCTATGCTAAACCAGCATAGTGCAGCACCTTGATCCCTGGCACTTTAACCTATGATCAGCGTCTTTCTGGAGAACATTTATAGTTGCATAACAGAGAGATCGCCTGGTGATTTCTAAGCATTAGCTCTCTTGGGTGTATGCGCTTCACTGGGGGGTTTTGGCTCAGATTCACAACTGTACTGTGATGAAGACAGACTAGCCAGCTCAGCTGCAGTAACTGCCCATGTCTGCACGCTGATCCTGTTCTTTCTTACTGCTCTAAGCTGCAGTGGACCATCTCCCCCCCCCCGTGGACTTAGAGGTCACACACATGCGAGCTACTGCAGATGAGCTGATGTCGAGTAACTGGAAAAGCTGGGAACTGGCTCATGTTCCTGAGCTCTGGTTCTTTCGTGACAGCTAGAATGTTTCAGGTTACCTGTGGATCTTGTAACTGTTATCGATCTATGGAAAATTCAGCTTTCTCTGTCAATATTTTTATGAAATGGTAAAGAGACTATAAGCACAGCCTGACGAAATTGCGTTCACGTTACGAAGAAGAGACCTACAGAGAGCGGAGATGAGCAGTGGCTCCCGGGGCAGCCTCAGTGTCCCATCAAGCACACTCTACCCCAGCGTCCTCGCTATGGGAGCAGTTGTGCACACCCCAGTCGGGCTTCGAACACTGCATGATTGAATATTCGTTCCCACTGCAGTTCACATTATCAAGCCAAATTTTTCCAGTGCCTTTGGAAGATGAATTAAACAAACAAACAAACAAACAAAAACAAAACAAAGAATTGTTGGAAAAAAGAAAGAGGTATATACATTTTTTTCCCAGAGGCCCCATGTGCATAGAAGGCATGTGTTGTGTTGTACAGTTGGCTTGTTGGAAATCAAGCCTTGGGCACAGTTCAAGCAGTGCTTGACATACAGCTTCCTCATCCTGAGGAGAGTGAACTGCCCCTTTGAAAAGATCCTCTTTCCTCTCCTGCTACTTGTGTAGAGGACCTTGCTGTGGTGTTTTCTGGGGGTGCATAACCTCCTATGCCAGGCGTTGGGAAGTGAGAAGCTGTTAAAGACTCACCTGCTGTGGCTGTGAAGGCAGAGATTGCACGGTTGTATCCTAGCATTCGGCAGACCACCGTGGCATCTTTGGTGTCCCAGTCATCATCACATATTGTTCCCCAGGTTCCTTCATGGTAGATTTCCACGCGACCCCTCCTGCCTCCTCCTGCGATTCTTATCCAATTTGCAGCACCCACTGACAGTTGAGAGGAGAAGAAAATATCTCTATTGGTCATACAAGCATGAGGAAAAGAACACGTTGGAAGATAGGAGCAGTGACTGCCCAAGCCAGATGAACATTCCCATCTCCACAGCTGGAGCTTCCATGGGACCAGAAGTTACTGGCAGCTCAAATCCAAACAATTCAAGGCCCTTTCCTGGGTCTGGAGACGCCAGACTGCAGCTCAGAGCATGAACCCCTTGGTTTTGGTAGCTGTGCTGCGGCTTAGTGTGCACAGCGGTGGACACTGGGCTTGATCTCAGGTAGCTTTGATGTCAGAAGGCAAGTGAGAAAAAAAGAAGTAAATGCCAAATACCTTCTCCTTTTTCACCTTTGCTCCCTTTCACACCTGAGGAACCTGTTCAAAAAAAACCCAAACAGATATTTGTCAGCTATTTTGGGGGGAACCTGGTTATTAACATTTTCTGAATGTGTGAGTCAGAGATATGAGGGCTCTGTCCCCTTGTGGAATGGACACCCTGAAGTGACCGAAGGTATGTAAAAGAAACATCGCAAGAGTAGGATAACATAGAGCAAATTCTTCTTAACGTGTGACCCAAGAAAAGGTCTACTTACAAAGTCCCATCCATTAACTTGAGGGAAACGCATCTTATTCCCACTACTACCTGTAACAAGACATCTCTGATAGCCTTTGGGCTCTCCAGAAGCAGGTATGACATCTCCCAAAGTACTCGCGGGAAGATCTACATCATGGAGTTTGCTCTATAGGTGTTGCCATGGGACAGCAGAAAGCCACTCCCAACAGTCCTCCACATTTCTCTGCAGCATCCTGATCTTGAAAGCAGGGATGTTTGAAAAAAACCAACGAGCTCTTCCCCTAAATCCACCTCCACAAAGCATACATTGCCATCCCCATCTGGGGAGTGAGAGATGAGACATGATTAAGAAAATCTAAGGCATCTCTTTACTTGCATATCTTTTAGCACAACTTCCAAGGTGTAAATGTGACACTCTGCACATTCTTCTTCTGGGAAGACTGATCTGTCTCTGTAAATGTGCCCCATAGCAGCATGTGCCAGTCTGTGATGTATTGTCCCAAATCCAAATGTGCCATCAGCTCCACAGACCCCGTGACATACAGCCTTACCATAGTCTCCCTTGGCTCCTTTTACTCCTGGTTCTCCTTTTGGACCTTGACTGCCATAATCACCCTTGCTTCCTTTCTGACCAGTTAGGCCTTGGATGCCTGGGTGGAAAGCAAAAGAGTCATCGCTTTTGTCCCTCCCCAAAGAAACATGACAAGCATTTCACAGTGATGCAGAGAAGTGGAACATGGCGTTTACAGTGCTTTGCATCATCAGAATAAGTCATGCTGTCAAACAAGGGTTTACCTTGTGGTCCCTTGTCTCCCTTCTCTCCCTTTTGCCCTGGAATACCTAAGATCATCAAAACAAACAAAAATTTGTAAGATGGATATTTATACATTTTTAAAAGCTTATGCAAACTAGTATTTATGATGCATTTCAACTCATCTAGTTTAGCTGTCTACACTATAAACATCTATTTCTGAAGCAGGTGTCTTATTTCCCACTATATTCAGCACAGATCATGTCAATAAGGAGAATACAGGCAGTGGAAAATCATCTTCTCCCAGAGCAGATAAACTTCTGGTCATTTATTTAATATCCTAAACTCCACTGATGGGATAGGGACTCTCCCTCCAGGTGGGTCTTCACTGACCTTAGAGAGAGCCCAGATATGTAAATTTAGGTGTATCAGACATACGCATGTACCTAATATTAGGCTAGGTGACTCCCATCTCTATCATCCAGGTATCAGTTGATCAAGAAGGGTGAAGCACTTGGACCTTTGGCACCTCCTGATGAAGGTTAGCAGTTATGTGCACTACATAAATTCAGGTTTAAAAGGTTGAGTCAAGAGAAATACACTGGAATAAGCTTGTACTGAAGAACATAACGCTATCGTTTTGGTGCCTGGGACAGAGAGGTAGGCTTCTTCAGATGGAAGGTCAGAGAAGAGGCCTAGGTTATGTGCTCTAAGCTGACATCTGAAGATACCTCTTCCTGCAGTGTTACAGAGGATGCCAAGACAAATGCTTGCTAGTGAATACCCTTTCCCAACAGATTTACTGTCAATAAAATTTGTCTTTATCTCCAGGGTAGGGAGGTTGTTGTTTGGTTCATCTTGAGCTGCTGCTTTGTTTGTACATTTTCTACTTATACAAAAATGCAGGCAACACCACCTCATGCATGTTAGAGATGGTTGAAACAACCCCTCCAGTGAGTAGGTAGCCCCAAAGCAGTTGGGCAGAGGCTCGGACACACCAGGGCATCCTGGAATATGTTGATGCTCCAAGAACAGAACAAAACCAATCTCCTCCTTTCTGTTGCAGATCCCTTTTGAGTGTCTGCATATTGTGTGTTGTTGACCATAAACCTGTATTTTCCTGTACCTGGTTCTCCTTTGTTTCCCTTTTCACCTCTGAGTCCTGCAATGCCTTGTATTCCTAAAATGACAAATAAATCAGTGAGACTGAAGCCATGACACAAAGGGAGACCAGAGTAGGAGGTCAGTGAGTTATAGGTTTGAGTAGCATTGTACCTGGACTACCACTGGGCCCTTGGTCTCCCTTCTCCCCTTTCTGACCAGCTCTTCCGTCGAGGCCAGGAATTCCTGCAGGTCCATGTTGTCCGGTTGCGCCTTGAGGTTGAGCAAAAGCAGTGCATGTGGAATGTAACACAATATAGGACGGAGAAGAAAAAGAAAGATACCTTGGTCACCAGTCTCTGCTCTGTACAGATTTGGTTGACTCTATGAAGGCAAAACAAACACTGAGTATCTCTGAATTACAGTCCTTGCCTGGCAGCAAGTGATGGTGTGAAGTGAAAGGCTGTATGGACCCAGGTCCTTGGAGACTCTCAACCTTGAGAGGCACAAGTGCTTTTCTAAGAGAGCCACCAATTTCTGCCCTTGTGTGTGCACATGTCAGGAAGGAGGACCTGTCCCTCTGTGGTACAGGACCCTTCCTTCCCTCTCACTCTCCTGCACAGTGAGTGGGGTCCAGATGAGACAGCCAAGGCTGTAGGATGGGTTTGCACAGCACTGACAGGATTTCTTCATCTAACCATCATCTTCTCTTACCTATGCTAGGATCTAGCCTGGCTGCATTTTTTCTTGTCATGAAGTAGCATCATATCTCTTGTCATGAAGCAGCATCATATCTCTTGTCATGAAGCAGCATCATATCTCTAGAAGAAACTGCACCTTCTGTACTGCTTACCTGCCTCTCCTTTCTGTCCCGGACGTCCAGGCTCCCCCTTGCTACCTGTAACAACATCCTAGCATCAGTGCTAATGGGGCTTAGGCAAATGCTTGAGCCAGGGCAGCCCTCCACCACGCCACGCATGTGCTGGTGGGGGCCTGCACTGGGTCCTATGCGCTTACCATTGAAACCCGGCAGTCCCGGGACTCCCTGCTGTCCCTGAGGACCCGTGGATCCACGAGGCCCAGGGTTTCCTTGCTTGCCCATTTCGCCTTTCTGTCCTTGGAGACCTATAAAAGAGCAGAGCACACATGTATAAATTTTTTAAAACCCCAAAAAACAACAAAAGCACCTCAAGAGTCTGTCTGTGCCACTTCTGGCTCTGCTCGACTGTATGGCCAGATGTTTGACCTGCCGTTAAAGGCTTGTGGTGGTGCCATGACACCTCTCCAGCCTGTTCTCCAAACTATCCCTACCACTAGAATGTTTTTTTTAGTTAAATACCTCTTACTGCAGTTTGAACCCTTCCCTTCTAGCCACAGTATAGATGGAGGACAGGATATTCCGCTCTGGTGCTTCCAGGGAATTATCACATCTTCTCTTAGCCTTCTCTTCTCTGGACAGGTGACCAGCGTGTTCCAAAAGACTGTCATCACCTTTTCACTCTAGAATTATCTCAAACCCTTCACCTTCTATCATTCTTTTCTGGAGCAACTTGTGCTAATGAGTGCTCTGGAACTTGTGGGATCTGATGGAAGAGCTGGAGAAGATCTAATCAACCTGTCTAACTGTCCTCCCTGGGCTGCACCACACACACCTTCTGCTTGCTTTTGCTATTCTGCTTTCAGCCTTTCCTCTATGGGTGCAGCCTATGTGAGACCACTGAGTAACAGCCTACTAATGCACGGTAGGTGGGAGAAGCATGATGCATATACTCTTCTACTTAAAGTGTATTAAAGTCAGGCTTATGTAAAATACAAAGTTCTCAAAAATAGGTTTTTGTAAAGTGAGGACTAATATCCTCATGCTTGTGCGTATAAATTACATTGTACTATTTTACACCATGAAAATCCTACAGCAAACATTGCTGCTTTAATCGGGGATAGGCTGATAATTGAATACCTGTGGCTTTCATTAGACAAAGTTCATTCCATAAAGAGACTTCTACTGTACAGAGTCAACAATTTGCGTGTCTCCTTGCTCCAGCCCTCCTCTGGGAGCTTTGCTGGAGCATAATACGAAATTAAATCCCTTCAGATCAGGTCGAGTGTCTTGTTCATTTGCTTCCTCATTGACTGGCAAGCCACTCTCAGGGCTACTTGGATTTTCATGAACTATCTGACCTATGAGAAGTCATTCTGGTGTTTTGTGTAGAATGAGTTCAAACAGGAATATGTGGGAGAATCTTAAAAACGTTGAGATAGTGAAGAGGTCTTAAATTAAACCCCCATCCCTCCTTTTTCTCCTGTCACCATTTGGGCCAGCAGTACCAGGATCTCTTCTGATCCCCTTCACACCCTGTAGCCCACTTAAGCCTTCAAGGACAACACCACTTTCCGGATGCTTCATCAGATGTTGTGTCTAGTGAGTGCCAGCAGCAGTCCAGACAGCTCAGTTGTGGGCACGAGCCAAACTCTGCTCTCCGTGTACTTGAGAGTGGGACTGGTGGCACTGGGGAACTGGTTCACTGTGACTGGTGCATATTGACTTCTAAAATAAGAATTTTTCCCAGCTAAATTTTACTTTTGTTCGTATTAGTTTTACATAGGTTTATTTCTTTCAACTCCAATGACATTTCTACTGACTTACACCTTGACTGAGGACAAGATTGCCTATAAAATCATCCATAAAGCCACTTTATGTTCATCCACAGAAGCAATTAAGGTGTCAGAAAAGCCTTACCTTGGATTCCTTGTTCTCCCTTTGTCCCCGGTGGTCCCTGTAGCCCTGATATGTAAAATACATATATCAGCTGACACACATCATCTATTCACAGTAATGGCTGAGAAGAAGAGATGAATTTTTCAATCACCCTTTGTGCATGTGCTTTTGGTCACTGCTGAGGCCAATCTTCTGCTGGCAGGGACCAGCACAAGCACTTGAGTCAACTCTGTCAAGCTCAGCTGAGTGTGTGGCTGGGCAGGGTCCAGCTGTCCTCCAGCCAAGCTCAGCTTGTGGAGACCTTTGGGGAGAGCTTTCCTGAAAATGTACTAAACTATTGGGCTCAGATGTGTAATAACAGTGCTTGGCAGAAGGTGCTATTTCAGTGTTGTGAGTGCAGCCAGGAAGATATGAAAACATGATTTAAAAAAAATGTATTATGTATTTTCTTCTTCAGAACAGCTGATTAATGTAGCCAAGAACTAGAGATGGATGAGATACAGACGTGACCTAACAAGGGTTGTATCTTAGATCATCATCATAGGATCACAGAAATTCTGGTTTCTCTGGCCATTGCTAGTACAACCTCTGCTCAAAGTAGAGCCAATATGAGATCTGGACTTGCTGCATCCTCACAGTCTCGAGACATTCATCTCCTGCAGCATGTGTAGTTCTACCCAAACCCTGCAGGTACCCAGGGCAGCAGCTTGTGTGTAGCTGTGGAGAAGAGCACTCACACCCAGTTCATTCCTTAGTTTGTAGGGTTGTTCCCCTAGACACAGGGTGGGGAAGGTCCCAAATCTGTCAATGTTTTTAATATGGACTGTTCAGCTGGGGCCCTATAGAGCAGGGATTCGAGAGGTGTCCTTGATTTGTCGTAGAGTGAGATGTACAGCAGGACTTGCTATGTCTGTGGCAGAAAGCTTAGATATCTGCTGGCCACGGAATGCACATAAACCCTCTCACTGGTCCTTTCTTTTCTCACATGGAGATTTGGGACACATTGCAGGTAATGACCATCACCCCTGAGCTTTTCTGGTGGGGTAGCAGTGAGGAGGCAGAGTCAAAGTGCTCCTCCATGGTGGTCATTGACCTCTGTGGGAGCACTTGGCAAGACAAGGCTCCCAGGGGATCAGTCAAAAGGTGCAGCAGGTCTCCTCATGGCCAGGACACTGGGTGTCTGCACACTGGGGAGGATCTGGGTTAAGATAGAAATCTCAAATCCTCACTTCAGGTCTCTCAAGGGGAAAACAGATAAAGAGGAAAAGTTTCTTACGGCTCATTTACCAACGTACCTCGTGGACCAGGATCTCCTTTGGGTCCAGGAGGCCCTGAAATAAATATTTAATGGATATTTTTCAGTAGTCAGCACTCAGTGAGGAACATACCAGCATGGCATTGATATGCTTGAGATCTGGACTGAAGATAACACCCTTTCAGAGAGCACCCAGGGCAAGTCTACAAGTTATGAGAGGGGAAAACAACCCAGAGCTCCATATGAAGCTGCAGGTGAATTTGGGGGGGGGCCGCAGAGGGACGTGCTCTAGTTTCTCCAGGTGCTCCTAGTTCCCCAGCCAAGGCATCTGAAGCCAATATCCAACCCTGGGCACTGAGGTCTCACTGACTGGCAGGAAGACCAAATCTTGCCCGAGTCATTTTTTCATTTGAACAAGGATTTTGGCACAGCTTTGCCAGTGGTGCAGAGGAACCAGCTCTCTCCATGGTATAGCCAGCATGAAGAAATGGAGCCATACCTGCAACCAAGGTGATATTGTTCATCATCATCATCAGGTTTTCATTGCTGTTTTTAATTATGGTGATTTCCTCTTCTAAGCTTCTCCTCCAGTATTCTTCATGTCCCATGTGCTCAGAGAGAGAGTTTTTCTCTGAAAGCAGTTTGTCAGCGAAGGAGCTTTCCAGAATCTCTTCTGTATAGGAGGTATTTTGTCCTTGCAATTTCAATATCTCTCTCTGCATCATAAACACTGAGGAAACAAAAGGCCCATGCAGTGAATATTCCCTGCCCAATCCAGCTGGGAAATGCCTGTTTGGCAACGCAGCTCCTTGGCACCCATGGAGAACACCCGGTGGAGTTAAACACCACCACTGTTTGACCCAGGGAGATGGCTTTCCTGTGCCAGTCCTTGCTGCAGCCAGGAGCCCCTTTGCAAATGCAAAGCACATATACAGGGTGGGGGAATGGTTTCCTGCAGCCGTGGCTTTGAGGGGCAGTGTGTGGACGAGGGTCTGCGCCCCCTCAGAGGATTTTTACCTATGTGCTCATGCCCACTTGCCCGTGCCCCCAAGAGCACCCAGCAAATCTGTCTTTTGATGTCAAGCCCACAGTAAGGTTGCAGTGTTACCTTTGTATACTAAGAGACCCTGGCCAACTGTCAGCAGCAGCAGGTAGATGACGAGGACTGTCCGAGCACAGCATGTGGACGGCTTTCTTTGTATTTGAGGCTCTAAACATCAACAGAAGTAGAACCATCGAATCATAGAAGAGTTTTGGCTGGAAAAGGCCTCCAAGATCATCGAGTCCAACCTTTGTCCCAGCCCTGTCAATACCACTAAACCATGTCCTTCAACATCTACCCATCTCTTAAACACCTCCAGGGATGGTGACTCAGCCACCTCCCTGGGCAGCCTGTTCCAATGCCTGACAACCCTCTCAGTAAAGAAATTCTTCCTAATATCCAACCTGAACCTCCCCTGGGACAAATTAAGGCCCTTTCCCCTTGTCCTGTCACTCTCACTAGGGAGGACAGATCAAACCCTACCTCGCTACACCCTCCTTTCAAGTAGTTGTAGAGAGCAATAAGATCTCCACTCAATCTCCATAGGGTAGACATTCCCTCACATCTCTCGCTACAAACTCTGCTCAATTCAGGCTTGGCTATAACTGGTTTTTTTATGGCAGTGTTTTCCAGGGATGGGGAGCAGCAAGGTCCCTCTGCGAGGCTTCTAGGTCTTGCAGGCAAGGCAGGCTGGGCACTCTGCTTCACTTTACCATCTTTTCCTTAGCCAATTTAACCACCTCACTTCCTTCAAGATTTAACTCAGCCTTTAACAGTATGAATGTGGTAATTCTCCCCTTTCTGCATCAATAAACTCTGTTTCCATCATGTTTAGTTGTCTTGTTCAAAGAAGGTTTCTCAAAGCATATGCCCTCTCCAGACAGAGCACCACATACATGCGATCCCAGCACTGACGCATGTATGCATCCAAACAAAAGAAAAATCAATAATAACCTCAACTGCAGAACAGATGAAAACAAGTTGTAACATTTAAAACAAACTCTCACCAGCAAGTGTAAAATAAATAAACTGCTTTGTCAAATTTTGGCCTTTAGGGAGAAAAAAAAATTCCAGAAGCACTAATAACTTCTTCAGACACTCAAGAAGTTACTCTTAATTAGTTTTTTTTTGCAGTAATGTAATCAGTTTAAAGTCTTAGTTTTAAAAGAGTACAATGATTTAATTAATTTTACAATAGAATGGTTTAGTCAGCAATGAAGTATTTATATTCAGCTTAAAATTCATAAACTTACATTTTTTTATTGGATCTGGTGTTTTCATTATCACAACTATTAAGACATGAAAGTTTTACTGAGTGAAATTAGGCATTTTCTAAAACAGGAGAAGGAATTTTTTCTGATGCTCAGCAACAGCTTTGGGATAGAAAGGAGATTTTCACGTATTTCTCTCTTTAAATAACAATTTGTTTACTAGTAAAATCACTGTAAAAAACATTTAATATGCGGTATAAATACAATATTTCATTTTTATCTGCTACTTACTTCATAGACCAGATAAAATCTATATCAATCCACCATTTAATAAAAAAAAAAAACCTTACCACTTATCTGAAAGGTTGTGGTGGCAGCTGAGGCAAACCCAATCTTGTCTGAAATGCTGAAAGTGCTCATATCACTCAAATTTCCATCTTCCCCTAATCCGTCTTTAATTTTCATGACAGATTTCTTGTGGCTAACCTAAAGCTTTGTCAGATTATGGACAATAGAGAGCTGAAGGGGCTTCCTATCTGCCTCGTGATTTGATATGCTTTCTGATATGCTTTTCCTATCTGCTCAGTTTTTATAGACTTGTGAGAACTCTGATGTGGTAATTTGAATAGTTCCTCAAAAAATCCCACAGCTAAGATATTCAGCTGCTCTTGTGTGCTCACTTGCAGACACCGTGTCCATGGAGCCTTGGGCAGGATCCTGCAAGAGGTTCAACCTTGAGTTATTCAATATCTCCGCACTTTAGCTATGTTGAGCATGAGGTGGCTATTTTGCTCCTAACACAAGAAACCTCCTTACATAACCAAGAAGATCTCAGATTCAGTGTTAACTTGGAGACCCATCCCCTGGGAGAGAAGGTAAAGCACTGCATGGTAGCAAAAAACGTATTAACTGTCACCAAGATAACAACTTAGTAATGGTGCGTGACTAAAATGCAAGGAGGGAAAGAATTGGGAGGAATTGCAAAGACAAGAGAATGATGGTGGGAGCAGAAATGCTGAAGTCCAAATGGTTTTGGGATGCCATGCACAAGAACCACTTGCAGCCTCCTTGCTGAGGCTCTCTCCAGCCTCTGCTTCCTCCCTGACCCATTTTTCACACCCATGGGCATATCTCCTGCCACCTCACCACTTCTCTGCTCATGCCCAGTAAAACTCACCCCTGCTCACCTCGCCATGACATTTGGCCTATTGGCATCTGGGGCGGATTCTGTTTTTGTAAAACAAAGTGACTCACCCAAGCCCACAGGTGAGAGCTGTTCGTAGGCACCGGATAGAGCCCTCTGCACCCACGCTCCTGCTGCCATGTCCTGTCCTCTCCGGGGCGCAGGGCAGGCCCCATCAGAGGGTCTTCTCCTGGGCTGTGGGTCCATGCTCATCGGAGGGTCTGCTGAATCCTCGTGGTTTTGTGTGGCCATGGAAGAAAGCGTGGTGTAAGCTTCAGGTAGATGTGAGCTGGAAATCCACACCCTGATGGCCCAGTGCAGAATGAAGCCCTCTGTTCTGCACCTGATACATAGATCTCTTAAAGGCTTAAACCAAAAATATCTGGGGATTTTTAAATCCACTTCTGCATTCTCCTTTCAAACATGCTTGTGCAGCTGTGACTTGGTTCGGCACGAGCAAGGGGAAGAGGAGTCCTCTATTATCATGTGTTCTGCTACACACTGCATAGAAATTGGGATAATTTGCTTCATTGTGAAGGGGTCAGATAGCCCCTTGAGTTAGAGTGGCTTGAGAGGTTACCACCGATCAGCTGAGTCATAGTGACTACCCTGTTGTGGCGTAACATCCCCACTGGAAGGAAAGGCTTGTATCCAGACCATTTCTGGTGGTTTGGGTGGTTCAGCTGACCACTCTGAGCAAGCCTAAAACCTTCTACTCTTGATGGGCCAGGTGATGAACCGGACATGACTGCATTTGTGTTGCTAAGTGGATGTTTATATGGATGGATGTGTTTCAGGTTCGCACAGACACCAGATTTACAGCTGAGAGCTTTTAACAATTTTAGGCAAAGCCACACGATCACAGGATTGTTGGAGTTGGAAAGGACATCTAGAGATCATCTTGTTCACCCCCCCTGCTAAAGCAGGATCGCCTAGAGCACATCACACAGGAACGCATCCAGGCGGGTTTTGAAAATCTCCAGACATGGAGACTCCACGACCTCCCTGGGCAGCCTGTTAGAGCGCTCTGTCACCCTCACGGTAAAGAAGTTCTTCCTCATATTTAGATGGAACTTCCTATGTTCAGCTTGTGCCCATTGCCTCTTGTCCTATCATCGGGCACTACTGAAAATCATCTGGCTTTGTCCTCCCTGCACCCACCCTTTAGATATTTATAGACATTGATATTTTCCTCCCAGCCTTCTCTTCTCCATTTTACTTCAAATGTATTAAAGAGAAGCTGGCAGCTGTCCTTTTCAAAAGGGGAGAGATCTTTTTGCTCTCCTTCCCTGAGAAAGAAGTTCAAAGATATGTTTTCCTGCCTCTCATGGTTATGCTCTAGCCATGACATTCTCAGTGACCCAGGTGGCATGGATATAAAAGCAGGGTTAGGCATCCTCAATTTTGACAGTCCTGATCTGCACTGCCTCAGGGTTCAAAGTCTAAATCTCCACTTACCTATTTTGGGAAGGTCAATGACAAAGTCATGATCCCAACAAACTATGCTATTGCCAAACTACTGCCCACCAGCCATGGTTCCCCACCCAGATGGTCAAACTTTATTCTCCCCTTATTCCCAGCTGATGTAGTGCCATGAAGCTCCAAGTGCTGCCACATTCCCACGAGTTAGATGAGCATCTGGCTGCCTGGCAGCGTCCCGGTGTGGTTCCATCTGGATGCCAGCCTCTGCAAACTGGCATCAGGTTTCCCTGTGCACATGATGCCGGGGATCTCAGCAGTACTGCAGATGTCAGAGTTCATGTACCAACATGCTCAGTCTTTTCTTGTGCTTGTTGCCCCCAGCCTGCTTTCTGCTTTCATTTCTCGCTGCACCGTCACTGGCTGCAGCACTAGATTGACTCCGGTTGTGCAATTGGGGTTACTAAATCAGAAAAGAAAAAAAAGAAAAGAAACTGCTGATTCTGTGCAGTCTCTCTAGGTTGAGAGTTTGTTGAAAAAATGGGATTATTAATAGAACAGCAGTTTCCAGTACGCTGTGTGGCATGTCTGCTGGGCCATCAGCTTCACCCTTCAGGTTTTCTCCTAGGAAGCTCTGGTCCTTCTCACTCCTGCTGTTCATCCTGCCTCACCCAATAAGTTCTGCCAGCATCTCAGGGAAGAGTCTGAAGCCCTCCAGCTCACCCTTTCCCTTCCTACACTCCAACATTGACGCTTCATGCTGGGCAGAAGATGCTCCTCACAGTCTCATTGCAAAGATGCACCACATCTTGAACCATGTTTTACAGTCTGCAGCCACCTTGAAGTCCCAGGCCTGCAGGTAAGTGCTGGTGGAGAGAAAAGGAAGTTTCTGGAGCCTGGCCATCCCCACTACTTTCCTCATTGCCTTTCACCACTTTGGTCAGCTGCAGTCATTTGGCACAACCAAAAGCTCATGGCAGAGCAAAGAGACATAACAACAAACTCCAACCTAGCATTAGCTAAACACAGCAGTTCCCAGAAGTGATACTGCTAGGGAGCTTGGACAGATGTTAGCCTCCTCAGGATAAGGACTTATCTTGGAAGAACTGAATTTGTGATTTTTAATTATTTTTTTTTCCTAAATGAGAAGATACCCTAGCTCAGAGGTTTCTCCATTCATCTACAAGATATCAATTTTTCCGAACTCATCTATTTGATTGCAGACTGTAATAGACATAAATAGGCAGAATTCAGGGGGCTCTCATGCCCCTCCAGGACAAAGAAGAGAAGAGGTCACACACAACCAGGGCCTACGTTAGGTAAGCTGGGGCAGAAACCTCCACCATTTCTGCCGTCACCCCTAGACTGAAGTGAGAGTGGCAGACCAAAAGGTGACTGTCTGCCCCTTATCCTAGCACCTGCACTCATGTTTCTGCTGATTGGCTTCAAAACCCCCAAAAGCAGCCCTGCCCAGAGAGCACACTGTTCTCCCACAGAAAAAAATGGCCATGGTTTGACCTGGGACATAGCCAACGGATGCACACCTCAAAGCCATCGGCAATCACAGCTGTACAGCTGCATCTGCAGTGGTAGGTTTGTTTCCAAACTAGCCTGGGTGGGTTTTTTCTTCCTGTTTTACCTGATTTTTCAGTATTTTCTCTTTTAGAATGAACAAGTTTGTGAATTTTGCTATATAGGTTAGTTCTTGTGGTGGATTGATCCTGGCCATCAGCCAAATACCAACCCAAGCTGCTCACTCAGTTCCCTCTCCTAAAGGATGGTGAGAAAATAGAAGGAAGGTGAGAAAGCTCACAGGTTGATATAATGACAGTTTAATAGGGAAAGCAAAAGCTGCACTTGCAAGCAAAGCAGAAAGAGGAATTCAGTCTCTGCTTTCCACTGGCAGGCAGATAGGCAACCGCTTCTTGGAAAGCAGGACTTCAGCATGCATGATGGCTGTTCGGGCTCACAAATGCACTGACCACAAACATCTCTCCTTCCTCCTTCTTTCCCCTGAATGTTTTTTGCCCAGCTCAACGTCATATGGTGTGGAATGTGCTCTTGGTCTATCTGGGTCAGCTGCCTCGGCTGCGTCCTCTCCTAGCCTCTTCCCCACCCACAGCCTTGATGTTGTGCAAGCACTGCTTACCAGTAACCAGAACATCGGTGTGTAGTCAACGCTGGTTTAGCCACAAATCCAAAGCACAACACCATACCGCTTTGGGCTGCTCTGGAGAACATTACCTCCATCCCAGTCACACCCAGGACAGCTCTCCAGTATGAGAGTGTTTATGCTAAAATGCTTTATTGTCCCCAAGGAAGAATCAAGGACTTTGAAGCCCACAAACCTCGTGAGAGACTGCTGGATTCAGGGGATGCCAAAGTAGATTGTGAGTGATCTGCCCACTGGCAGCTCATGGAGGTGGCAGGTCTGGACTCTCCCTTGGGAGTGTCTCCCTGACTGCCCAGTTCAGCCCTGGTCAGCATCCCCTGAAAAGAAGTGGAACCAGCTCTAAGGACAAGAAATGATGTGGTATGTGGAGACACAGAGGCCAACACACAAGATCTAAACAACTGTGACTTGTGCCAGGGCATTAAACCAAAGCTTGAGCCTGGACCCATATGGGAGCAGGGGCTTTGTTGCGAAGCCACCCATGTCCCTGCATGCCCGGAGCCATGCTCAGGGGTTCCAGCTGCTGCAGTAGCACCTGGGTGCTCCTGGGACCATGGAGAACCACTTGTGCTAAAGCAATAAAATTCCCAGTGCTGCCTGGCTGACATTTCTCCTTTCTGGCTTGATGTGTTGCTTGGCTTTGTTGTAGAGATTGAAACCAGATTTTCTTTCCCTTCTATGAGTTATGTTAATTTGTGTTTCATCAGAACTTGCCTCTTCTCCTCCTTTCCCTCCCCCCCCTCCTCCCTTTAGGCTGGATCCAGCTGCACCATGAATTCAAGGAACCACCTGCAAAATATTTTAATGACTTCAACCTGCTCTTTGAGGTGAATTAATACCAGGGCAGCATCTGCAGTATGGTGAAACAGTCAGGCTTGGCTAAACAGGCCACCCTCAAAGCTGAAAAATATGTTCTGCAAGGCAGCCACTCTTGACAGGCAACTCTGTTTTCAAGGTCTCATATAGTGTCCTGTTCCTCACCTCAAAGACAGTTGTGCCCTGTTCAGGTAAGAGCTGATCACAGAGACTGAATGTGTCCCATCTTAGAAACAGGAGGCATAACGAGATGTGCAAAACCCAGTCACAAGAAGAATGAGTTAGATCTGTTAATGGTCTGCTATAAACAGCACAATTAAAGCTGAAGGGAAGCATCTCCCAGGGTTCACCCTGCATGTAGCAGCTTGGTGCTGTCGGGAGAGATCAGCTGCTCCCTAACACTCCTCCTTGCTGGGATCCTTTGATTCATCCCACACTTTCAACAAAGCCAAAAAGACTTATCTAAGCACAGCTCACACTGTACCCCTGTCCCCAATTTCCTCCATCTCTTGGGTTTAAAAATCCCAGGGTCATTTTAGATTTGCTAAGCAGCTATCAGCCCCATGAAACCATGCTGCAAGTGTTGCTGTGATCCTCTCTGCTCAGGTGTGAGCCCCACAAACAACCCAGCCAGGCAAGATCCTTAACCCAGTCTCATGGTTTTTTTCAAGAAAATCTCTGGGATTGTATGAGTTTCAGGGTTATTGTAATTTTAGAAAATAAGTTAGGCAGGTAGTTGGAGACTGTTCAGAAGGACATTCATAAAGAGGTTTATTATCCAATATTGCCCTTGCACTGGGACACATCTCAGTTAATTGCCTGCATGTTACTGAATTACTCTGAATTTATCTCAATGTAAACAAATTAAGGAGCTAATACTTGGGCTTCCACTGAAGGACACCACAGGGTGGTTTGTCTCTGATAAGGTTTCTGGTCCAAATTTCCACGTCCTGAATGCTACTGGCAAACATTTCAGCTTGAAAACCCGTTAACCTGTAACCACCCTGTGCCCCTTATTCTGTGAATGCAGAGAGTAAAGGTATGTGTGAGCAGCTATATACACAGACTTGAAACCATCACTGACAGCAGTCCATACAGCATTAACTCAAAGCAACTGTCCCGTAAAACATGTGCAGTGCTAGGCATTGAAGCTCAGCCCCTGAAAATGCGTCAGACTCCCCTGCCTCTCGATTTTCTGCCGTCCCTAGAGAGCAACAATCAGCCCTGCTGTTCAGATCATCTCACATAATTGCTATGGTGATACTGGGTGTTTCAGAGACCTAGTGTCGTGGCTTTTCCCCTTGAATTTCCTTGCTTCATGATCTGCCTTCTTTTCTCTTTTCTCCGTCCTCCTGTGCAGCTCCTCTCAATGCTGACATGACCGCGCTGCTCCTGTCTGCTCGGCACAGCTCTGCAAAAAAACCTCAATTCCCTTTTGGGTGACTTTCCTGCTCACCAGTGACAGCAACGCGGGGCTGAGCTTGCTCATTCTCCTGATAGGAAATTATAAGCTCGAGTGTGAAACCCCCAGCATCAGCACATGGAGGAAAAAGTGACAGGAAAGGAAAAGATGCCTTTACTGGAAGCTCTACTGCCATCCTCCAAGGCATGGCACCTGCGAGAAAGCACAGCCAGTTTGCAATCAGTGCATTGCTCCCTACAGATCTCGCCTTTAAATCAGTATGGTTGTTTTCTTACTATTAGGACCCATAACTGATTGCTGCTTCTCTGTTACAACGGTAACTGGTTCGTAACTCATTCTTTTGATTCTGTTATTTCTCATGATGGTCTTTGCCTTAGGAAAGGGAACAAGATACTGGTAAGGATTGTGAGAGTGGGCTGAAGCATCCACCAGGGCAGAGCAGGGACCCACGACAAAGTGGTGAGGGGCTGGGAGAGGAGAGCGCAGTGGGTGATGCTGGCTTAGTGCGAGAGTCCTGTGGCGCTGGGAACGAGTCGGTGTGTTTGGGGCTGTCAACAAGGCTTGTCAAGGGTCAGGTGTTGGGACTGGAGTGTTTGCAAAATATTTGGACTTGGCTTCTCATCTGCCAGCAAGTTCACTGACATACTTCACATCTGCTACTATGCACTAAAGGCAAGTATCATTGCTGCTTCTTTCCCATGCAGAAAAGAAAGCAAAGCCCTGGTTTAATGTTCTTCTTTGAGCACCTTGCAAAATAGGTTGATGTTAGTAACAAGAATGACTTAAACTGGTATCAAAAGAACAAAGTAAATTACTTTTTCTTCATATACTTTTAGATGCTTTATTTCTTTCTAAGAAACCAAGTGCAAGTGTCCAAATGTCCAGAAAATTACATGACACTCAGATCTTACCAGTGGCTAACTTGCCCGAGGTGTGGGCAGTCTTTCTAGGTAAAAAAAATTAATTTGCACTGACCTTCAGGCTTTTCTGACACTTTCCATAACCAGCACGCAGCTTCTTCTGGCAAGTGGCTGGGAATTCCCTTCCTCCTGCTACACTGGCGATGACAGATAAAGCAGAGCTGAAGTATGTTGATGAATAAAACTATAATTTGCCCCATGACACTGACACTTGCTTAATTCCAACTTTTCCCATTAAATTGCTTCTTTTTTTTTTTTTCAAGAGCAACTGGAAGCAGCGAGTCTCTAGGATTCTCCCTTTTGCCTAAGATTTAAAGACCCAAAAGACTTGGGCAGAGCAGCTGAAGCCTTCAGCACTGTTAATTGAGGAGCACTGCTCTTCTCGCATGCCTGCAGGTGTTTGAGCATAGTTTTCACATGAAGCTGTTCAAAAGGGTTTTGGATGCCACAGCCTTTGCATGTCCACTATGTATTGCCTAGGAAGACAGGTCCTTACGGCAGTGGTGGTGGATGATAGTGGTAGAGCAAAGAATAACAAAGTGCCATTGAAATCTGGTTCAACACAGAGAGAGTAATCACTAAAATTAAAAAAGCATGGCTCTTAATAACTTCCCTCTGTTCTAACCACCAGGGAACCTGGCAGAAGGCACAATTTAAGCAAAAACAAACACCGAAACCACACATGTATATGTACTTTAAAAGAAACAGACTGAGGTGGAAAGGGAGAAATCAGTTAGAAATAGGTTTCCATTATTGGTCAAATATTTAACTCTAGCTCAATAAAATAGTAAGATCAGTTTGTCATTATTTGCCTTTATTAATGAGTTGGATATCTTTAATTCAGCAGAGCACTCTTGATGGCATTGAGAAATTCTACATGAAAGCCACTGATTTACATTCATCATTGTGCTTGAATGAGCTGAGCTGGTGGAAACATCCATGTCGCAGGTTGTTTAACTTTCCCAAGGTATGTGCAAATTTAGGGCCTCGCTCAGAGGGTGTTAGCGTCAAACGGTGGCTTTTGGGACGTGTCGGCAGGCTTCCAGTCAAGCAGGACCGGGAAAGCCACGAGAGGAGCTGCTGTCACAGTGCTGAAGCAAAGCGTTTCTGTGCCTGCTGTTGCTGTTGATAGGGCAGGAGAGCTGTAGGACATTGGCTAGAAGACCCCTGGAGCTCTGGTGGTCCCCAAAATCCTCCTTGGTGCTTCTCAAAGACACCTCCTCGGCAACATTGGGGTCACCAAAGGACACGACCAGTACCTCAGATGCCCTTTCCTTCTTGGCAAAGCTCCAGCAGAAGCCCTGGCTGGTCCCTCACCCGTGTTTCAGTGTTGAAATCAAGGGGTCGGGCATGTGCGTGGGGCTCGGTGTGTTTGCCAGCACTGGGCTGGGCGAGGGTTGATAAGGGAGGTCAGCCCAGTGGGTGGGAGGCCGAGCCAGGCAGCCTGGCTCCCGCTCCTCTCCCAGCCACATCTGAAAGGAATTTGCAGAGATCTCGGGATGAGGCTTTGAGACTCTCTTCTCACCAAAAATGTTAGAAAGACTTTGTGAGAAATTAGAGAACTCTGGGTCAATAAAAGCATGCAACAATCGCAGTAGGTTTCTGACTGTCCTAATTTCTTTAATTAAATTGCACCAAGCGAGCAAGCTGCTGAGCAGTTTTCACTGCAATGTGAGTTCATAGCTGTGTGAAATGGATCAAGGTGCCACATGTTAATCATTATAGGATTTCGTCTGCACAACATCAGTCTCGCACAGATCTGCTTATGAAATCATACCTTTCCTATTAAACACAGTTTGAGTTTTGAAAGGGAATTCAGATTGGCTTGGCACGAATCTTTGTGTATGGCTAAGGAAACCTGGGAGAGATGGCCATGCTTCAGGTAACAAAACAAAAAAAAAATTAACCTGTCTTCTCTTTTGTGGTGCATTGAAAAGTCTCTGCTTAAGGACTGTGGATTGATGGAGTGGCCTGAGGTGGGAAGAATATTAAAAAAGATGTCAACATGCCAATAAAAGCATGCGCCAGAAATAAATGCATTTTATGTTAGTCCGTCAGAGCAAGCTAAAGGAAGGTGTTCTTTTATAGAGAGAGACAGTCCAGTAGCTCACATCATTAAGGAAAAAAATGATCAAAGCAGAAACGAGCTCAAATTTCTGAATGTCATATCACCTTCAGAGTTCATTCCCTCAACTAGTCAAGGGATGGATATTTGACAAATAAGATCCAGGGATCTCAACTCTACATAAGATACTTAGGTGTACATTTTTCTTTAACTGTTCATTGCTTTCCCTACATAGGCAACCTGAAGGTCTGGATGAGAAATGGCCCTTGAAAATTTGTCCCAAAACCTTTCCTCAGATCAACAAGAAGAACAGCAAAACCTTAAAGCAAAATGAAAAGAAAGTGGATCAATGTCACAGCTTTCATTCTCCGGCTTGGGAGTGTGAAGATCCAGGCTAATGACAAGCAGATGGAAAGTTAGGCACTGGTCTAAGTTGGCTGATTTTTACAATAGCAGTAGGGCTTGGTCTATAGTGCAACATGTTTCTGGTGGAGATATGCTGGCTGGAGAGCAAAAAATTGTCGCACCTTCTCACAGAGAGCTGAGCCAAGAAAATTTTTGTTTTAGATAGTATTTTGTCAGCCTAGCAACATTGTTAGTAGAGATGATTTAGCTCTGCTGGCAAGAAAAATCCTAAATTGGTACATGTAAAGGTCTGATGTGATGTCTCCAGTGGCATGGTCTTACCAAGAGAGGATACATCACGCCAACAAGCTCTTCCTTGGTGGTCTGCATGTGGCCTCTAGCTGAGGATGAGCTTGAGCAGCTGACGGCAGGAGGAGGGAGAACCCACACCGTACCTGGTACCAATACAGGCAGGAGGGCAAGAGATGAGGTCTTTTGTCTGGTTTGGTATAGATAAAGCCCTCAGTGAGGATAAGTCCTAATGCTTGTTGACACGTGAATGATATCCCTGGAAAGCTCTCCGGCACACCAGTGACCCAGCATGGGAACGGGACAACAGTCGTCAGCTCACAGTGGGTGTTGCATTGTGTAGCCTCCACTCAAAATTCAGGTTCTCAGTGTACTAGTAAGTGCCTTTGAGATTCATTTGTCACACAGACACATCCAAAAAAAAAAAAAAGAGCTATTTTAAAAATATATGTGGAAATATCTCCTGTCCTAGAAAATAAACACATCCCAGTCCTATGGCAGTGCCCGAGGCTGGCAGCAAGCTCACATTACTTAATTACGATATGTTGCATACACCAAATAGCAGGGGACAACGCCCCCACCTTTCCTCTCACAGTCTAGCATGGCTGTGTCTGCCCTGCAGCTGTTCAGAGCGCATATATCGACACGTCTCAGCATCCCAGTGCAAGCAGAGGTGCTGGAGATGCAACCCTGAAGAGAGAAGCTGCAATGTGGAAGTCCTGATTTTACCCTTAAGCAGTGTAGAACTATCTTCTTCCTTTCACAAGCTGGTTTCCTTCCCCTTAAATGCAAATCAGGTTATATGCAAATCATCTTACAAACCTTCCACAAGGTTTTTCCCCTTACAGCACCAGCTGCCCTTTCTGCCTCCACACCAGTTCTTCCCTGGAAGAACTTCACCATCCTGGGCCCAGTGCAGGAAGGACTGGCTGCTGGATTGCCACCAGGCAGGATTATGTGGACAGTGGGGGGAAAAATGCCAGGGAACTTCAACATCTCTGGGAAGTCTGACCTTGACCATCCCCAGCACACACTCTTGTTCTCTTGTCTTTATTTTCCCTGGTGAAAGGCTTAAATACACCTCCTAGCTCTGTCCTGAGGTGGAGACAGAGCAGAAAATATCCATGTGCAAAATTATTTTTAAAAATGCAGTTACTTTTCAGAATACAGAACGTTCTGAAAAAAAACAAACAAAGCCCACCTGTGTTTTGCACAGACTGCCAGATCACACAGTACCACAGGGAAGAGTCCAGCAACATGGTCCCAACAAAGATGCAGCCCTGGAGCACCAGGATGAAAACTCAACCTGAGAGCCCGGAAATGAGAGTTTCCCAGTGTTCTTCCTTGCTTTAATTAAGCTCATTGTCATTTTGGCCAAGTCTTGCTCTTCTTCCCTCCCTCTCTCTGTCTTTTTGCCCTGAAAGTCTGCTCAGCAGACTGTGCCCAGCTCTCAAAGCTCAATTTTTAATTAAAGTCATTCAGTGGTTTTGAATGACTAATGACCTCTTATCAGGTATTGTGCTACAAATAACAGGCGAATGACCTTCCCTCCCACTCTTCATTAATACGCTATTATTTTTTCATACTGTCTGCCCTGTCAATACCCTTCTTGCTTTAAAATAACATCAGAATGGAAAACCTCCTTGAAATACATTTTAGTTAGGTGCAAAGAAATAACATTTCCATTTTGCCTGTGTTCCTAGTTGTCTCCTTGTTTAGCTGCTGAGAGCTTTAACAGAGGAGGAAATCCTCTGTGGTCACTGTCCTGAACAGCCCCAGGCCCCACGTGAGGAAGAAAAAGAGCTGAGGTGAGCACAAGTCTTGTTTTGTCAGGAAAAAGAGATAGCAAGAAGTAAGAACAAGAAGGGAAAAAAAACAACGAACAGAAAGTACAGTTTCTTTTCCCAGGGGCAGTTCTCTTTCTGGGACGAGGGGTGGGGGTAGCACCTGGCTGTGTTACCTCTGGGTAAGTGGCTCCTCTGAGCTGCTCTGTGGCACTTGGCTTGTTTGGAGAAAAAAGTGTTGTCTTCTTTCTTTGCTCTTTCACATACATTGTTGCTGGAGATGAAAGTTTTGTGAAATGTTGGTGAGTGTCCAACATGTGAGCTGGGAGCCCAGGAGACATCTGCCAGGCTCCCACCGGCACAGCGGCTGCTCTGGCATGTTGTTCCCTGGGAAAGTCAATCACACAGATTTCCAAGCCCACATGCATGTGGTGAGCTCCTTACCACACACCAATCTGCAGTGCTAGGACTGTAGGAGTTAAAAAGAAACTAGTAGGATTGTTGAAGAATTGTTTTTTGTCTTTCAGAAGTTGTCTTACAAACACAGAAAACCAAGAAAGTGACTTCATAGCATTCTCCTTTGAATGACACTCCAAACAACTTTCAGCCATAGGTGATGACTTGAGCTCATTTGAAGAAGTTCACTTTGATGCAAAGTTTTTGGACTTACCATTTTATTTGCTTTAGGTCAAACTCAGGTGCAAGCACATGTTAAAACCAGGCACTTTTGGAAGCACTGGCCCCAGCATGGTCTCTAGCTGCTATTTAACTCTGTCCCACAGTGGCAAACTTGCCCTGAGATGAAGGAGAACTGAACTTGCTGTCGTTTTTCGAGAGCTGCTTATCTCTTTCTCTGTCAAATGCTCGGCCTGCTCATGTCCGCACAGCTGTCATGCTGTGATTTGCTCTGGGTTTATAGCTTGAAGCTGTGGCTTTCTCTTGATGCAGCCACAACTCCAGGTGGGAGACTGCAACACGGAGCCTGGAAACATCCAATGCCACGGGCTTGGATTTCACCTGCATGAAGACATGAAGCCATCGTGAACCTGGCCATGTTTGACACAGAGTTATGATGGGCATTTTAGTGAAAATGTCTTTTTCAGCTCTGCTTCTGCCATGGTGATGGTGGTTGCACACACTCACACACTTACACACTCACACTGCTCGGTTGTGGCCGACCACTGCGAGGAAGCTCAGCAAACCCACCCCGTTGCTGTTGGTTTCTTGGTCAGCCCAGCTGTAAGGAAGGCACATCAAGTCATGTTCTGCTTTGTGTGAGTGGGTAGTGCTGACATATTTACTTTATTGATTTTCAGTACATTTAACAATAAAATGTCCATATGGCACCTCTGAGTAAGGGAGTAATAACCAGGTTTTTATAACGACAGGACCTCTGCAGCAGTCACTACACAATTGGGTTCATTCTGCCCTTGGCATCCTTTTTTTGCAGCTAACCAAGGCAAGCCAGAAACTGAATCTTTACAAGCCCCAGGTCTGTGGAGGTGGTGAACTACAGCTCTGTAGCTCCACATGGCAACACCTGACCTCAGGTGGGACAGGACTTCTCAGGGATGGGGAACCTCTCAGGCAGGTGGAGCTAGGTCTGTCCATGCCTCAACCTGGGCAGGATTGAGGAGTGCCCTTCCTTTGTACAAGCTCACTTCTTAGCAGAATTCTCTGTTGAAAAAGTACCTTTAATTTTCTGACCTCTATAAATTGCCTGGAATAGCTTTACAGCAGTATGGCAAAGAAATTCCAGTTCCTGCCGACGACATTAATTCCAGTCATAACGTTAATGTTTCATACCGCACAACTAAGAGAAAAAATAGAGATAAAGAATAAACTGCTGTACATGGTGTTTCATCTGGGGATGGATGGATGGACCCAAAGATAAAGCAATCACAGATGAACATCTTCATCTCCTCAGCTGTGTATAACTAAAATTGCAGGTAGAACTAACTTTCTTCCTTGCTGTTTGAATGTAACTTTTCTATCAGCTCCCAAAACTAAAACCCCAAAGTATGGACATTTTTACCCACGTGAAAATAGTCTTGAGCTTTCTGCTACATCCTCCAAGTTATTTCTTGTGACTTCAAGCTCTCCTCATCATCCTCATCCAATTCACTCATGAGTGCTGCGGCTGGGCTGCAGCTCCACTCACTTCCCCTCATCAGAACACTGCCTTCCTCTTCCGAGATGCTTCTGTCAAATATCAGCTACCACTTCTTCACATGGGTTATAAATGGCCATGGGCAGTAGTAAATTATTGCAGAGCTCAGCCTCTTTCTTCTTGCGCAGGCTTCAGCCTGGGAATCTGCAGACCACATCCTAGTGTCTCTGAAAGGCAACGAAGCAAAGAGAGTGTGTTATCAGAAGGCTGAAGTACCCACATCCCACAGGGGCCTGTGGGAGGAAAACCCACTCATTTAGAGGAATAAATTCTGTAATTTGCTGAGCTCTATTAAGACCAATCCAGCCCCTCTCTTGACAGAAGAATATGAGTAGACACAATGGCTCAAATGGACTAAAGCTTTATGTAGCCCACCATCCTGCCTGAGGTTTGCCAAAAGTGGGTGCCTAGGAAAGAGTAGAAGAGCAGGTATATAAGAATGTATTTATCACGTTTCTCAACCATTTTCTGAGCCTCCAGCCATTTTCAGCTGAGGGATTTCCTGATATGGCTGGATGTTACTCCCAGGTATTCGCTGTTTCTTGGCATTCTTTTTTTTTCAATGAACTCATGTTTTCATATCTTGAGTCATGCCAACATTTTGCCATCTACTTCCTTTGGCCAAGCAATCCTAGCCCAGTCACCCCATATTGATCCTGTCCCCATGATCCTGGGGTGCCTACTAGCTCCATGAAGTCCTGATTTGGGGAATATTTTCACTGTTCCTGACTCTCCTTTAATATTTGACTGAAATCAGTTGATAAAGCAGAGCTGTGGAATGATGTTCACTCACATACATTTCCTGGGGTGGCCAAGGCTACTGCTCAACTGATGCTCAGGAAAGGCCATGTCCTGTCCTGTGGTCCTTTAGAGTAAAAGGAAAGTCCCCACTGGCCTCACTAAGAAATATCAAGACTTAATGCTTTCCTCTGTGCACTCCTAGTCCACCAAGAAAGAGGTTTGTGCAGAGAAACCTTGAGATAAAACCCAAGCCAGCTCCTGCAGGCAGACGGACAAGGAAATTGGATGTTTCAAGCAGAGGGAACTCCTGGGCAGCAAAATGGGGATGGGCCAGGGCAATGTGTGAACTAACGGAATTGGATAGAGAAGCTGAGACACCTCCAGTGATGTCAAAAACGCTCCCAGGACCATGTCTACATGGGTGATGACTAGGGAAAAACCTATCGAGACACAGAGATACTCCCTGTCAAACTTCATCCCTGGGGATATGGGATGTGAAGGCAAGACCTTGAGCAGAGCAAACTTAAAAATCACAAAAGCAAGAAGTATTGGTCTGGGACAGTAGTAAGATGATTCTTGACATATGTTTGTGAGATCTGCTCTTAAAACTCAAAGACTCCCATCCCTCCATAGATAGCTTGTCCTAATGTGTAATTATCTTCACAGCTAAAAAGGATATCTCTTCTTCCCCAAATGCCTATTACTAAGCTGTCGCTAAACACTGAGCTCATTTTTTTTTGCCTTCCTCTTGGTAGCTATAGAGAGCAATTGACTGCTGCCCTCTTTGTAATAACTTCTTGCATACTTGAAGACTATAATCAAGTTTCCAATTCTCTTTTCTAGGCTGTCAAATACTTCGTCAAATACAAGAAGTACTACAGATACCGTTCACCCATATTCGTCATGTCAGACATCCCATTTCCAGCTGGTGAGAAGCACCGTGCTCACCCAGCCTGAAATGTATGGGACCCCGTGATGCCTTTGGGGATGTAGGCAGAGCAGGGTGCCCATCGCTGCCAGGGGAAATCACAGGCACAGCCCTGAGCCTGCCACACTTCCGCTGGCACCCCCAGCCATAGGTACTTCAGAGCAGGCTCTAATGGTCAATGTACACAAGAGAAACGCCCCTGTGTTGGCCACTGGCTGCTCGCTGCCCTGCAAGGCAGATCTCAACAACTTGTCTTACAATTTTTAAGGAGTAATCAGCCGCTGCCTCTGCGCAGGATTTGCTCTTGCTGTGGCATCGGCCTCCTTGGAAACCAAGGAAAACTGAGCGGGAGCACGAAGCACTGAGTTTTGCAGCCCTTCTGAGCCTCTAGAGGAAGAGAGTCCCTTAATTACTTGAAATCCATCACCTTTCCATGACAGTGGTGTCACCTTGCTCTTGCATGAGAAAGAAAAAAAAAAAAACCGCATATCTAATTTCTCCTCTCTCCCCTGAGCCTGGTTGTGTCTTGCCAGCTCATCCCAGCCCCAGGAGGAGCCTAGATAGGGGACAGAAAAAGCTCTGGGGCCCCCAGAACCAAACTGCACTTGCACCAACATTTTCTAAAGCCTTTAACACTGAAACGATGCAGGGAATACCATGTAGGGTAACATCCTTGGGTATGGAACACGGTCTACAGGGCTAAGTGATGAAGCAACGGCTTGCCTTTTGGCTGTTGGAAACTTCATATCATACAGAAATGAAGGCAATTAATTAGCTGGCGATGCGCTGGCTGGAGCCACCTGCCATTTCACATTGTAGCATCCCCACCTTGTGGTGTGGTGCCGGACTGCCTGGAGCCGCCAGCCCCTCCACGCTCCCAGGGGCTCAGGGGACACTTGGCCATCAGGCTTCAGTGTGAGGCACCTCCAGCCCTCACTAGACGTTCATTGCAATCAGATACATGAGCTCTGCCTCTTTTTCCAGACAGATGCTCAAAAGTATGGGAAAGGTCCTGGAGAAATCAGGGAAGGTTTGTTGGTTTGGGTGTTCGGGTTTTTTTGTGTGTGTGATGTTGCTTAAATCTTTCTTTCCAGAAAAATGAAACCTGTAGTTCTAATACCTAAATACATACCATGAATATTCAAAATAGCACTAAAGATTTCCCAGAGGTGTCACACAGTTGGCCAGTACTTTCTTCTTTGCTGTTTTTGCAAGCACTCAGAGGTGATCTGTGTGCTTTACTGAAAGTATATTTTGCAAGTAAAAAAGAAGACATAGCTATTTGTGATTCCTCCATTAGTGCTGTGAGTAGTTACCAGTCTTTAAAAAACCCAGGCATTTCTAAACCTCACTCATTACCAATAGCCTCAGTGAAATAATCCATTTTCTGTAATGAGTTCATTGTGTAAGATCTCCTTTTAGAAGAAACAGCTCAGAGTGAACAGCACATTTTTCTCAAAGATATGGATGTTCTTCAGTCTTTGAGAGCATCTGCAGGAGGATAACTTGAGCCTGACCTCCACCTTCCCAGGTCCAACATTCTGAGATCCCCAGCACATGTTCTGTGGCCACCAGCACAGAAAATACTCAGCATCCCCTGGCAGCACACTTGTAAACACAGTAAGGTGGAAACATGTGTGGGAACCCAGCATCTTCCTGTCCTGTGTTAAGATGAAATAACTTTAGTGCTTGCTCTTTGAGGGAAGGTGGCATAATATTGTATCCTATTAAAAAAATAAAAATTAAAAAAAGAAATTGTGTTTTTCTGCACACATTGACTATAATAAACTTGGGCAGATGCCTGGTAACCCCGGGCCGCATTTTCTCCAGTGCTCTGTGAATAACAGAAATTATTTATAAAAACATAAAGCCATCTATGACTTTGACTGACAGTCCAGAGCCCCTTCTTCTCTTGTGCTTTTTCCTCGTGTATTAAAGAGTGCAGGCTATTCACATCCGCTCAGTGGAGGAGCTGATGGCTAGAAGGAGCAGGAGGCGACCTCCTCCCCCCCTCTTCCTTCTGTGCCAAAGAGATGGTGGTCTGCAGGGTCTCTCTTAAAAAGCTTCTCACCGGGCATGCTGGCTTTGCAACCTGCTGATGAGTTAATGTGAAACAGAGCCCTGGAAAATGCAGGGAGTGAGAACAGCAAAGCAGCCCGGCGGTGTGGGGTGGATAAATCACGGGCACGCCGGCCGGGAGGGGAGTCACGGGGCTGCAGAGCCATAAAGGCTGAGCTTGCTCCATACGCCGCAGCCGCTCACCGGGCTGCTCCAGAGCTAGTTGACAGAACTCTGCCTTACAAGCCCAGTCTTCAAAGCATTCCTCTCTTTACTGTCGAACGCACCAAATGTCTCCCACAGCTGTTTAGTTGGTTTGCGAGCCTTGTTAAGTGCCGGGTTTATCATAGCTTTCCCAAGGAATGTGTGCTCCCAACAAGTAGCTGAAAGATATCTGGTTCGGCCAGCTGAGGACTTCAGGCTCCTTAGGTCAGCAGAGGCTTTCTGGAGACTGGTTGGGTGTGTGCAGTTAATTTCTTTATGTTAGCGGATGCTGAGTATTTTGATATATCTAATTGAACTTCATTGTCCTATGGGCTATGTTCTGCTGGGAAGATTGGTGCAGGGAGAGATTCTCAGCATCATCGTCCTCTTAGTGGTGGAAAACCATCAAGTATTGCTTGGGAGGCCATTCAGGTAACCATTGCCTTTCAAACCTGAAGCCTTTAATCTGTATGTTTATACCTATATCATCATAAAGAAATATCAGTTACCTAACACTTGTCCATCTCTAGTTGGCAGAGCCCTCTGCACAGACAGATCTAACGCTATTATCTGTCCCTTGCGTACTCTTTGTGGTATAAGACAGAAAAACATCCCTTCAGCGGCCACGGCTGCATCCATATCAGGCTTTGTTCTCCTGTTGGAGCAACATCAAACCATGCCCACCCCTGTGATGTAAGGCAAGAGCTCTGCAGCCCGGTCTGGGAGTCGTACCTGCATGCAGCCGGCAGATTAGACCTCACCCAAGCTACTGGCTATTAAAGTTCCCTCCGCAGCATTAAGCAACTCTAAGCTTTCTTTGAAGTTCACTTTAAATATCTCTCAAAGCTGTAATGGGCAATGTGAAGGTGAGATATATAATGGCTGCAATAACCTCACAAAGTACACAGAGAGGTGGCCAAAGTACTCCAGTACTGCAGAGTACCAAGCCACTGAGTAAACGAGCTTAAGAGCCTGCCTCTCTCATTTGCTTATTCAGCTGATTGATGTGACCATAAGCTCCTCATCTGCAAGTTCTCCACACTCTTCCTAAGCTAGGTTTGTCCATGACACACAGTTAATAATATTAATTATTGTCTCCCTTATGTCCAGGGAGAACAGTGCTCTCCTAGCGAGAGAAAGGGAGAGCCCTTACGGTCATTGGCTGCAGCCTGGGCACAGCAGGCAGATGGGCATTAAAATGGGGAGGTAAAATATGAGGTAGAAACATGCCAAAATGGGGCTTCCCTTCCTTTTGCAACTGGTAGGAGGAGGCTTGCAGACAAGTGCTGTGTGCCCTTGGACGGAGGATACAGGACAGAAACTAAGCAGTGATTTAAAATCCTTTACTGAAGGATGATAATATTACATTATGCTATGAAAGCATGGGAAAGTAAGAACTATAAATGAGGAAATTCTGCAAAACAAATCATGAGACAATAAATCAGATCTGCTTTGCAAGTGATATGAAATTAGATCACTGATGAAAGCGATAACACAAAGCTCAGGTTGTTCAGAGCACATGGCTATTTTCAATGCTGTCTTAATATTTCAAAAATGAAACTCAGAATCAGAGATGCAGACTTGCAAAAGCAGTTTTAAAAGACAGCCCGAAGAACTGAATGGCAATCCAAGCTAAGACCATATCGAACATGTGTGAAAAGAAAGAATTTATCTGAAAGGAGAAAGTGTGGGAGTACAAAGGACAGAGCGACCCACTAAACTTCCAGCAAAGTGAAAAAAAAAGTTTCCGTAACACGTATGTATTGCAAAATGTATTCTCTGATCACACTTTTTCTCCTTTCAGCTGCCCTTGATGTGAGTATTGTTGGATAGCAAGCTGTCAACAATTCAGATGTCTTGTCCTTTCCTCAGGAAGCTGCTGTTTTGGTGGCAGCATGAGGTTGGACGTCACCACCAACCGGATCATGTCCCTAGTCCTGTGAGCCTGGATGGACGCCTTCCTGAAAAAGTAGTTGGGAAGTTGGAGGCACTTTGGCTTGCCCTGAGATGGCATCACAGACACAAAAAGTCTTTTGAGGAGTTAAACTTAATTTTTCCTCCTTGGTGTTAGTCAGTTTTAATTCCCATCTTAAATGAAAAAGACTTGTTGTCGGGATTTTTTAATGTATGGACCACAATAAGAGGAATTGAACTGGATGCAATTAACTATTGCACTTTTCACTTGATCCTAAAGTTAGCTATAGTTATAGAAATATTTAGACATTTTTACAGTGGTCCTAGGAAGCAATATTCTTCACATAAAGGGGATCCGTGTTCACAGAGACATCTCTGCCAGGCATGTCCCACTCAGCTCCTGTCTCTGAAGACCATGGACCAAATTATTCCTTGGCATTAGAATTACAGAAAGAATCAGTTTGATTCAGCTTGATTTGATGAGTCAAAAGTTTACTCAGTATCAGCCAGGGTTGACAGTTTCATTTCAGCAAAACCAGATTATTTTGGATATCTATTAAACTGGACTGACTGGTATTCCCATTCCCATGTCTATACACACATACCAGACAATAATCTCCTTAACAACCCACAGATGAATTCCTTAGCTTATGAATCTGCCAGAAAACACATAATTTTCCCCATCAAGGAATGTTGCTTGGCACATCTTTAATATATCACTTACACAGCCCTCAATCAACCTAAATGATTCATCTAGCAGCATCTCTTAGGCGAGGCTTTACGTGATTGAATGGTTTATCCTCGCTGAAAAAGCACACACCATGCAGTCCCACGTATCAACTATAAAAGTTATTAATAACTAGGAATTATTTAGATAAGAGCCATGAGGCCGCCTTTAGCCTGGGTGACTGCATCTGGCCTGCTTTGAGCTCCATCAGTAAAAATCAGCCAGGATTTGCCCCAGTGGGAACAGATCAGAGGCTCACAGGCTCAACACCAACCCATGCATCATATTTTATGTTGTGTTTTACAGTTTATCAGCCTTCAGATTAAGATTTATTAGTGTTGCCTTGCTGTTTAGTAGTCGTAACTCATGACATGCTTGTTGCTTTGCAGCGCTGCTGTTGCACCACCGGTGCCTTGTTGTACCAATGCACAATCACACACAGGAAAACCATCTCAACGCAGGGACACCAGGTCACCCATGTCTTTGCCAGGCTGCTTGTCCTCTGTGTGGTGCCTTGCATCACGTAAGAGGTGAGGAGACCCCCACTCTTCACCCACCACCATGATCAGGTCTGTAGCTGTGTTACTGAGGCCATGTTACAGGCTTGACCAACCTCTTGGATGGAGACGCCAACGATTAGCTTGAGGACAGAGCACAACAAGCTGTCTGAGCCAGCACAGTCAATACATAGTCCAGGGCACCTGGGAGGTCATTTTTCATCCATGATTATCTTCTCTGCTCCAGGGCTGGATGAATTATGTAAGGTTCCTTGGACCCCAGACAGGCAAAACGGGGTTATATCACAGTGTGATCTCAGCTACAGTTCCCAGCCCAGCGTCCTGATGTTGTGCACAGACATGGTAACTTGGCCTCTTTCCTGCTTGAAAACATTTGTTTGGATGTTCTGAGATTTTCTCAAAGTTGTGGACCCCCGCCATAGGGTGTTACATGGCTTTAGATAAGAAATCTCCATAAAACTGCAAGCAATGTGTCTTCTGCAGTAAATCTTTCTTCTCAGTCAAGAGTGAAGCAGTCACATTACATTTCCTTACATTGCAGCCCACCTGTTGCAAGGAAAGTGCCAAGAAAACTATACACCAGTGGGAAAGTGTAGATTGTATAGATGGCTTGGACCCAGCAAGAGTCTGTGTGGCTGTGGGATACACATCACCCCCCATCTATGAAGCTATCTTTGTGCAATCAGAGGGGAATCCCCGGCTAGACAGAGACGAGCAATCTGCCCGTTCGGATACCACAGCCGTAGCTGCTATGTCCCCATTGAAAGGATGGAGGGTGTTGCACAGACAGATCCTGCGTTGCGGGGCACCATGAGGATCCTTGGGGTGCCTGAGGCTTGAGGAAGAGCCTTCATTTCCCTGCCTGAACCCAGCAGATCCCTCGTTTGCCATGTGGCTGGGAGCAGGGAGTTGGCTGCCAGCACTGTGTGCACTTGGGACTGCCCCTGCTTGCTGGTACAAGTCACCCTGGTAGGAAAAATGATGGGTTTGCTGTCTAAACAAGAGGTTCACAAGAAAAGATCTCTTGGCACCGAGTTGTTTAAGTGCCCTTTCTTTATCTAATGAATAATTACTTTAATTCATCATTTCTGAAAAGATTTTAAAAGCCCAGCAGTGCCTTGTTCTCTGTAGTCTGGGAGCACTTTGCTTTTGCACCACCACCTGTGCAACCACTGTGGGGATGGATGGAACCTTCATGTTCTGCAGTCCAATCCCTAGTGGGTTTTTTCCTACTATACCCTTTCTGAAGGAATCTTTCATACAACGGTGGGGTTTATCCCTCTCACTTCAGATGAGAAGTTGCTCCTGGAAGTCTCTGCTGCAAGGGCTGAAGACAGCACTTTCATCTGCAGCACGCAGGGATACAAGGCCAGCCCACAGCTTCTGCCTGGGTGCCAACACTGTCCTTCCCTTCTTCTCACAACAGTGATTTTGTTTTATATTTCTCTGCCTTTGTAGCACTGTAATCAAAGGAGCTATGGAAAAAAAATCACCCTGTATTGCATCAGCTGCTGAAGCACCAGGGCTGGGTGCTGCGTAGCGACAAACACTGATCTCCCCCAGCAGCAACACCAGCGTGGGAGGCCTTCACACCAGTGACACTTCTTCAGAGGGCTTCTCTCCTGCAAGACTGATGCTTACACTCATAGCTTAGCCTGAGCCCTATGTGAGACAAGAGTCCCACAAATCCAAAAATACACATCGAAGGGTAAAAAAAAAATAAATAATTCATTCAGGGTGCGAACAGCAAGAAGCGTGTGAAGCAGCTTAGCTGTCTGACACTGCGGGAGAAGCAGCGTGCTGCGCTGTTGAGCAGCTCAGCTGTGATAGCTGGTGAGAGCCACAAGATGTCTCTAGAAACCAGCATTTGGACAAAAAAAGACATTAATAACCCCAGGAAAGGGGCCGGGCTGCTTCCATGTGCAGTGAGCGCTGAGCCCTATCGATGTATTCTCTGGTGAGCCAGTGGTTGGGGCACCGGGGCTGGAAAGGCCCTGCTATTTGAAGCTCCCTCTTCATCTCCATTTACTCCAGGTGAGAATTTGGCCTGTGAGCGTGTACCAACGGCATTTCCTGACCACACGGATGAGAACTGTGGATCAGTAAATTGACTTCTGAAGTCACAGGACAAACAGCAAAGAGTGAGCATTGAAAACCATATTAAAGAATACTCACAGTGCAGCAGGAAACAGTAAAAACAGTAGCAGTCCTTGCTGGGAGCCCTTCTGCCACATGTTCCCTGCACACCAGAGCAATGCCTGCTGGCTTTGGATCCCTCGGGGTCCGCGGGTGACGTGGGACACAGCGTGGCAGTGCCTGCAGCTGGCCAGGGTCTCAGCGCTGGCCAGATCAGCCCAGTTCAGTGCTGGATAATGCCTTTCTCCCTTAGGGTCCTGCTTCTGCTGCAGGTCACTCCTGAGATTGCTAAAAAGAGATACTTTCAGCTTCTGAGATGTTCCCTGTAGGGAGCGTAGGCCTGGGTTTACAATCTCCAAAAGGGCTAGCTTCTCTGGGGTTTCACTACCTGCACCATCACCCCCAGGGACTGAATACAGGAATTGAATACAAGATTGAATAGAGGATTGGATACAGAAAAAACTCTGCTGCAGCACACCTGCAGAAGGACATTACGGGAATTAATTGTCTGCCCCTGTTGCAGGGGAAAATACTGTTGAACATGACACAGAGTTCAGCAGAATGCCTGCAGGTCCCGATCCTGCATCCATGACAGTCACTCAGGGAACTCCTCTTCCTTTCACCATCTCCTCTTGGCTTCCTAGTCAACAACTAGAGAATTGTAGGGTGGAAAAGGCCCATGTAAGTGTAAAGTTGTTATTAAGAAATAGACAAAGCACAGTAACTAGTGACTCACTAAGTTTAATGTAAGAAAACAAAGCTGTCCTTCAATGGACCACATAGAGACACAACAGTTGCTCTAAACTAGAAAACCTCTTTAATCGAACTAAAAATGTGTGGCAAATAAAATCCATTGCCCATCAGGCTCCATGATTCTAAGTATCGTTCGTTTTAGGACTTGTTTTCTTTCTCAGAAGTCATAAGACAGTCATTTAAATTAATAGTAAGCAAGTTATGGCGATAATGGGATTTTTAATGAACTGTTTCTGGCTGAGGGGTTGCCTTTAACAGAAACTCATCTACAGCATTGCAAATGCCAGTGCTTAGCACTGAAGTGATGTGGTGAAAATCCCATTAGTCTAACTCTGCTTGAACAGAAGGACCAAGCTTTGGTTTTGTGGTGTGTTTAGGAAAACTCCCAGGACCAAGCTATCATTATGCCAGTTTACTCAAGGTCCATACATTCCAATGGAGCAGGACAAGGAAAAAAAGGAGCAGTCAATACCTACAACATGAGTAGAGAAAGGATAGCTATAGCTGCACAACCAGCCCAGCAAAGCCGGCCCTGCAGCAGCTGAAGGCCCTCCTTGACCCCTCAAGAATGAGTTTAAAGCCTTTTTTTACCCTAGAGGCCAGCAGATTTCTGCCTAGTGCAACTATCTTCAGACTGAGGCAAGAGGATGCTGGATGCCAGGCTGGCAGGATCAGGTCTTCTGCAATACCCAGTCAGCCCTGGCAGGCGCATGACACTGGAAAAGATGTCTTAGCGGCAGACTTGACTGACTATGCAGTCCTTCATACCAAGGGGCATCTGCGGTGCCTGTGAGCTGAGCCTCTCTGCAGTTGCAGGTCTGGTGCCAGGGGAGACAAGGAACTTTTACCTCATTGCTTTCCAGTGAACCAGATGGAAAGAAAACAAAACAAAAGAATAAACAAAGAAACAAACGAAAACACCACAATGGTGCTGGGATTGCTTTTCCCTTCATTACAAAGATAGGGAGCTTAGAGTTGTTCTTACTAATATGATTGTGTAGTAATCAGACAATTTGGAGCTGTTATTGTGGAAAATCACCAAGATTTAGTAGGATATTTCTTGATGACATTTAACTTGATTTTTGCCTGCTGGTTTGTCTGAGATTACCGTGCTCTTTATAGTCAGAAAGTACCGATCTCCCTCTAAAGTGTACTGTGACTCAGAAGCAGAAGACCTATCCCTGAATTGCTACCCATTCAAAGAAATGCTTGCCTCAAAGGACCAAAATCCCACAGTACATTTAGTTTCCTGCATGAAAAGAAAAAAAAAAAGCTGTGGTCCTTCATTTGGGATCTGTGTCTCTCAGGATGTCTGGGCAGAGGCCTCAGGCGGCTGAGGGATTTTGTGTATCCAGCTAGAAGAACCCAACCCATAACCACCCTTCCCAGAGCCACGGCTTTGTACAAAATGACAGAGAGGGTAAATCGGCGAATGTGAAATCTCCTGAGTGAAAAGGAATTAGTAAAACCCCATATTCATGAAATATTGAGAGCTAATTATATGTGCATCGGAAACCTCTGGGGGAAGGGAGATGGAGGCCTTTCATTAGACTGTAACTGGAACTTTTTCATCATTTGTCTAGCTCAGGAATGTAAGGCTGCTGTCTGGAGAGGGATGTGGGATTTGGCTGCAGGGCTGGGTGTGCAGGTGAAGTGCCATGCTAGCGAGTATTTCTATTGTACTCTGGCATGTCTTGGGAAAGGTTCTCAGCTGCCGCAGGTCGGTGAGGCTGGGTGATCCTACATCTCGAGGCTCCTGCAAGACCTCTTCAGTTGTACGCACCAGGAGGAATCACTGGTCCCAAATAATTTTTCAGCTCCCCCCCCCCCAGCCACTAAATGGGTCCAAAGACCCATCCCTCAATTCAAACCTGGTCGTGGTTTCTCCTGGAGGGTGCAAGGCTCCAGGCTTTGCCAAGTTGTCTCCAGAAAGTAACATTTTCTTGCTTTTAATCTGCTCTCTGCTTTTGTAACTGAAGCAAATGGCTAGTATTGCCACAGCACCATCGACCAAATTCAAGACCAAGATCAGAACTGGTGGGAAAAGTAGGAAAGTTTTTATCACGGAGCCAGAAATAATAAGCACACAAAGGAAATCCTGCCTGCTGCACGGTCAGCAGTACCCGGCAGCCA
>NW_009729310.1:7843-35042 GCF_000703405.1 Apaloderma vittatum | reverse complement strand
AAAATAATAGAAAAAAAAAAAAAGCCAAAAATCCCGTGAGGAGTTAAAAAGCCCCCAAAAAAGCATGTCGGCAGCAGAATCCGCTGCAGCCTGCTGGGGTGGGGGAGCAGGCAGCTCTAAGGGTCTGTCGAGGAGCCAGGGAGTGTGTTCCCGGCCTTGCCGGTGGGCTGGAGGGGAGTCGTCGGCCCCCCACGCCGCGTTTCAGTCCTTACCTGCATCCCCAGGGTTATACAGGTCGAGGCTTTTTTGCTACTTGCTGAGAGGAAGGAAAATACCTGTTAGGGGCTTTGAGTCGCTCTTACTTTGCCAACAGCTGATTTACTCCTGCCGTTGATGGCTTCCGTTTCTCGAATTTCAATATAAATACATGTTGTTTGGAGCCTTCCTTTAAAAACTAAACAAACCAGCCCCCAAAACTTTTCCTTTTTAAAGTTGCTATCATGGAAGCATCATCCTGGCTTGACACTTTTTAGCCTCCTTTCACCCTGCAGTGACGATCCTCCTATTCAGAACAAATCACAAAATTTGTAAGAGAACATAGGGACCAAAGAACTGGAAAAACAAAGCCTGCTATCGTTAGAAGTATTCATGGCAGCCTTTTTTTTAAAAAAAATAATCTTTTTTTTGGCCAGCCAGATCTGCTGTGCTGAAGTAACATCACTTGAAAAGTTCAGTCAAATGCCAGCATTGATAGCTTATGTTCTGACATCACAGTTAAAGTATGTCTACCTAATATATGCACAAATTGTGAATTCACTGAAAGGCAGCATATAGATACGCATGTTGTGCTTTGAAAGTAGCTTGTAATGCACATCCTATCTTGAATAAAACAAAGTGGTCTTGCGGGGAAACTAATTAAAAAACATGCAGTTGACATCAGTGAACTTTCTGTGTGCCCGTGCTTGCATTCTTTAGCAAGTGAGTGAGGCATCCTGGCATTGGCATAAATATTTTATTAATTTGGCAGAATAAAGTGTGAATAGTCATGACTAACGCTAAAGTGAAATCAGAAGGTCCCACTGGGCTACTTGCACCTATAACGGCTAGAAGCAGCAGCCTCAGCTCAGAAGAACCCTGCTATGGAAGGCAGTCTGTAGACCGAATCCCAGTCCCTTTGCTGGTGAACTTATCAACAGAACAAGGCAAGGGACAGCTCGGGAAAGGCTTGCAGGAGAGTACAGGAAAACAAACAAAAGATGTTGCTGTTAAAGGTATTTTCAGGACCTGAGAGCAAATCACAGTCTCAAACACGCGTATTGATTAAAAGCCTTCAGAAACAAGCATATTCTGTGCTACCTACAAGTTAGCACATGAAAAAATATTCAGAGATTTTGTTCTGATAAACTTTGTTGAGAAGTAGATGCTGGCAGAAGTTACCTCACAGGTGTTTTATTCACACCTGAATTCTACAGTACAAGACAAGACTTTCAGGAACAGGGTTTGAGGACCATGTATGGAAAGCCTGACACCTTACTTCTTCGGGTTTTGGCTTTGTACAAATGAGTGCTGCATAACAGATGGAAAGCCAAGAATATGTGAAAAGGAGCTGCAGAAGAATGTAACCATATATTTTTCTTGTTTCATTGCAGTCCTCTGTTTCTAATTATAAGCCAGCTGCTGAAGTGACTTCATTCAATAACTATTTTGATTTGATCCTGTCTACCACTCTAGTCTCAGACTCACAGTTCCCAAACTCCAATCATCTATGTAATAAAAAAGCAACATGATTATAAAATATTAAATATGTCTGGTTTTTTTCCTTCCCAGAAAAATAATTTTTACAAAAAAAGAAGCTTAAAAGGACAATTACATTTTCTTCCAAGTAAAACTTGGCTTTCAAGGAAAAATAAGGAGGATTTTCATAAGTCACAACCTTCCTTCATAAACATGTTTGTATGATTTTGTCTTTCATAAGCATATCAGTACACTAAAAAGCAAACACTTTGTATTTCAGGTATACAAGAAATCTTGTGGACAATGGAAATGGAAAGTTCAACTTGATGATCTTGTGCTGGGGTGAAGGGCATGGCAGGTTCGTATCCAAAGTCTATGGTTTTAGTGAACAAATATAAAGCTACTGTATCTTTCACTGTCACAGGAAAAGTAAAATAATCAGCTCAATGTGAGCTATCAGGAATTATTTGAAACGGAGTAGTGCCAAGATCCTATTTGTCTAGCAATTCTGATTATTTGCTCTTTCTTTTTTAAGTTTGTACCTTATGGACATTTTTAGAATACTGTTTTTAAGAATGCTCTGATTTCCTACCAAATCCAGCCTTGCCTTCTGTCAGAGGAAATTTTTAGTGCCAGAGATACAGTGTGTCTTGTGACCCAAACAGATTGAACGGACTCTGTTCAACCTGTCCCATATGATAGACTCATGCTTGGTTGCAGAAGCAGGACTTGGTGCGGTTTAATTAGTCTTCGTTCTCTCATGGTGTTTAAATGCCACCTCTGTGACATGATAAGAAAAGGTAGTTTGGGCTAGGACTGCAGGGTGTGAGGATAGAGCCCCTTTCTGGGGGTACATGGCTTTCTTTATGTGCATGCATCCCATCTCTTCCCTCAAAATCAACCACACTGCTGATGTGGCCTCCTGCACTGTATAGAGAGGCTTGACACCTGGTTGTATAGTCCTACAAATGTGAGGGCAGGATCTATCCTTTGGAGGTTGTTTCACAAAATGTTGGCTAAACCAAAATACGGAATAACTAAACTTGCAGATTTTGACTGATTAATTTTGCATATAAATAGAAAACCTAAGAACATGTTGGAGCAGGTTTTTATTTGTTTTAATTGAACATGCAGTTGAACATTACAGTATTCTCAAGGGGAGAATTCTACAGGGGAGGCCATGAGGTTGTATTCAGAGGGATGTAGGAACCAAGTCCACCACCTCTACTCCTTCCAGGCTATTCCCACAAAGCCTGTAATTTATGTCAAACTGTATTTGAGGTGGATAAGCATTTGCTAGAGTTAGATTGAGACCACAAGTTGGTTTTCCTTCCTGCATAAGGAGGATCAGATTGTTCTGATCTTGTGGAAGGAGCATGACAACGTGGCATTTGTGAACTGTTCTGTGCCTGAAGCAAGCTTTGCTCTCTTGGCATCTCAGCTTGCAACAAACCCTGACACTTGTTTACCGAAAACAGTAATGTACAAGTACCAAGTGTTTGATGGAACTTATTAGCACCATACTTCTTGGAGGGTCAGATTCACTCTTCTCCCTCACTTTCGACGAGTGCAGAAGATCTCCCTTAGTCCTAACCCCACTGACTTCTGTAAAACTCAGTTCTCTATGTTAAAAAAAACAAAACCGGAACTAAAGTACGTATATAGTATGTATGTCTCCAAATACAACAATTAAAACATATTTCAGTGCAAGAAGAGAGATGAAGCGAATAAATCACAGCAGATCCTGCTGTTTTGTTAGTGTTTTACCAAACCAGTGAAATTAACACCTTACTGTAGCTGGTTGTACTTAGTACTGTCAGAGTGACAGCTACAGCATTTTTCTTCAACAAATGCCTGTGCAACCCAGCAGTAAAGAGACCACAGAAATTAAGAAGAAGTAGCTAATTTCTTCCACATTTCAGGAACGAGCATGGTGGATCTGCAAGTATCAGTATGCTTGTGAGTTTATATCAGCCTCTACATAGTGTCACCATGGAAAGCATTGTATTGCTTCTTGGCTCACAAGAGTTTTTGGTTTTGTCCTGGTTTGAGCTAAAACAATCCTGTTCAGTGATTGTACTTCTCACCTGAGTCTCTTCCAAGAGGCTGCACTTTCTGAAGTTAGCAGAATGTTTTTTGCAGACAATGTCTCCTACTAGAGTTGATAATGCCTAATGTTTGTAGTTATTACCAGGGATTGGTATCCATGTCTCTTGCTTATACCTGCTTCTAGAAAAACCAAGGTCACTGTTAGATCTTAAGTGCCATATTGGCAGTGCCAGAAAGTAGAAGGAATGCAGGGAAGTAAAAGGCTGTACCTCTGGGAAGGAATGGACAGAACTGGTGATCCAAATCTGATCAAGAAAAGTATTCCATTCTGTATATATTTCATCCAGTATAAAGCTGAGGGACATGGGATTAAGCTCTGTTCTTCAATGGCTGGTGTCTGAGGAGGACTCTGTCCATTCTTCTGCCCTTAATCCCGATCCTGAGTTCCCAGTCCAGCTTCTGTATCCAGTTTTCCACTGCTGCTGAGTCTAGGACTTCCGTGTTGCCTTCCCACTCTGCAGCATCAGTGGGGAGTGCTATCAGAGAGAGGATTTGTGTTGATACCAGTTTTGTATATATTTATATATATTTGATTATTTTCATTATTTCCTTATTAGTACTACTATTGTTTTATGAAAGCTGTTTTAGTTTTTCAATCCATAAATCTCTCTGCATCATTCCTTTTCCATTCCCCTTTGGAAAGGGAGAGGGGTTAGAGAGCATCTGTCATTCATTTAGGGGCCGGCTCAGCTCTAATCCTTCAGACTATTCTGAAAAAATTGTCTGTCCTCTTCCAGACCTCCTTTCTATTTTTTTGTGGCAAAGTCATAGGCTGATCAGTATTTGACTCTTTTTCAAGTCCTGCTGTATGTGAGCTTATCTCAATACGTTTCTAAAGTAGCAGTTTTAAGTACACATAACTTAGTCACTGATAGTTTTTTTTCCTAAGACTTTTGTGCATGACTTGTATGCAATAGCATTTAATTCTTGGGCTATGTCTGGATATAATATGCTATGCCATCTGTCCTGTTTGCTGTACTGAGATTAAATATGTATATTTTACTGAGTTTGGTTATTCTTTTTACATATATAGCAGCATCCATGATCACACTGACTCTCACTGCTTTATGAAGATCCTGCAGGGAAATCTGAAGGAGACTCTGTTTGAATGGCCTGAGAAAAAAGGGAATGGTGAAATGACTAAGAAATCAGAACGAGTTTTGAGGGAAAATCAGTGTGCCTACATTAATGGTAAGCTCTTAAGCTTGTTTTGATATCTACCCATTCCATGAGACTTATTCCTAACAGAACTGTTCATCTGCTCTCCAATCTCCTACCTTTTATTCTACAATAGCCATACATAGCTTAAGAATGTGGCTCTCCAGATTCTGAAAAAAAAAATAGATTTAGAATCAGTAAAACAAGTCCATCCAACTCACTCTTAAAACATTGCAGCAATTGCCTGGTAGTTAAATATGCCAGGTGTCTCTTCTAGACCAAGTAGCATTCAGCACTGTGTCCCTAAAGACTGTTTGAAATTGCTTGTAAACATAGACCTTTAATAGTATGTTGTGAGAAATAAGGAAATCAAAGTTTAAGTAGCTTAATCACCTCGATTTTTTTCAAAGAAATAATCCTTTTCGTCAGTCATGGAAATCCTAGGTCAAAAATGTAAAACTTGTCTATGGAATAATTTGATCATCCAGGGGCAGAGGTCCTAATTCTCAGTGCTACTTGTCCAAATCAGCAAAAGACTTTAGTGCTGAAGTGCAGTGTCAGCAGAACTGAAATACTCAAGGTTACTTGATCTACAAAAGAGTTGTCTGAGTTCGCAGGTGCTGACAGACAATTAAGCCTCCACCAGCAAGGCTCCCTAGGTATCTAAGTCCATGCCTTTACATGTATCTGTAACTATTACCACTTTGTGCTACACTGGAGGCCACCCTGGAGTGGCCAGATGAAGGTAACGTGTTCTGATGCTGTGAAAGATATTGCATGTTACGCTGAGCAGCAGAACAAAGGTAAAGCATCAGAGGGGGGAGCGTCTGCCTTCTATGTGATGATTTAAAAACTGGAGCACAAACCTTGTGGGTCTGAGCTTGGGAGCTCACCGTTTGGAGGGAGCCTCGTGCTGGGTTATGGACTGAGCAGGGGTGAGGGGACTGAAGAAGAAAGGCTGTAGCTCTGCCGCCCTCTGTTGAAGGTCTGCCACATTAAGTGAAAACAAAATCCGTAGGACAGGAAATCCAAGGAGCTTTGTCGCCTGCTGATGCTCCCATGCCAGGGACATGGATTCTCAGACTCAGTCCTACCTGTGTGGTTGTTTCCAAAATAAGCAGTTGCACCCTGTGTGCATCTGATCTAAAGCTTCCTTGATTGTTTTAAACAAATTTGGTATCCAGTTCTCTGAGGCAGTTTGGATCTCTGCCATGTTTCATAACAGATGTTTTGGTTTAAAAGAAACAGCTAAAATGAGTAGAAGGAAAACACTGGCAGTGTGGTGATTGTCCAAGCTGTTTCAACAGTGAGTGACCTTCATGTTTCTATTGTGTGCTGCTTGGATGCTCTTGTACTTTGTTTTTAAGGTTAGAACCCACTAAACAGTGTTTATTCAAGTGTCCCGTTACAAGAACACAGATTTAGGATGTTTTTCCCCTATGTCCTTTAGATAAACTGTTAATGACACTTAGAGCTTACACTTCAAATGTATCAGAGTTAAGAGAGTACTTATGATTTCCAGGAATCATGCCTACATTGCACAATACAGGTCTAGGTATTATATAACATATTAATTCAAGTACAAAGGCCTGAGTTGTTTTTAGAGAAGGGTCATAAACCTAAATTCAAGTTCTCTAAGTAACTCAAATACTTCACTTTAGTGTGGAATGGAAGTGGTTTGTGATTCTTCATACCTTGCATTTTTACGTAATATCTTGATTTCTACTAAGCCACTGCAGAATGTGCCATTAATTCATTAGTAACCACACAATAGACAGTGCCTTGTTTTATTACGTGTTCAATTATGCTTACTATTCAGTTGAGGTTGGAAGTATGCCAGTCATTACTGGTTTGTCGCCTTAGTCAAAAGAGCAAACAAATGAGAGGTTTGTTCTCTGAACTATTGAAGTCAAAGGATTAACTGAGAAACAGATGCCTGCAGTAGAAGACAAATAAATCTCTGTCTCTAAGTCCATGCCCCAAATAGATGTAGCTGACTTTTAATGTGACTGATATCTGTGTTACTGGGCTAAGAATTAGTGCTATAAAACATTTTACCCTATAAAATGTCTTGCTAATTTTAGAAACGCAACCCTATAGAAGCTTCTGGAGCATATACAGCAACAGCATCTTCTGGGAATGCAAATAACCGTAAAGTCCTTTGGGAATGATAGCTAGAAAATTAGGCATCCTTAAGTTTCCCTGGATTTCTGTTGGTCTTCGTCCTTGACAATCCACAAGTTACCTGAAGTGTGGCAGGCAATAATGTATTTTGCGTTACCAGTATATTTAAGAATCTGTGCTAGGGATGAGCAGTCAAAATCCCTGCAGTGAGTTACACATTGCCCATAAAAGTGCAGGCATGCCTAATTGGCTTGCTCATGAGTTTCAGTTTAGAAAGCATTTTTCCAGGCATCTGAGATCTCATTAAATCTTCCTGCTAACACAACCTCTCGTTTCATGCCCTCGCTGGTGTAGACTCCATTGGCCTGCACCGCGTGGAGAACATAAGCCACACAGAGACTGCTGTCAGCCTGCATTTGTACAGCCCACCCTTCGACAGCTGTAACACTTTTGATCAGAGGACTGGACACAAGCACAAAGTCAAGATGACCTTCTACAGCCAGTATGGAGAAAGGACTCTCTCTGTAAGTACGAAACAACACACTCCCTGCCCGGTCTCAGGCTCTGAGCCCCGACAGGGGTGGGCAAGGGGGGCTGCCCTCTTGTCTATGCAGCTCCAGCAGCCCCACCTTTCCCAAAGCATCCCTGTGGCACACAGGCATAAAACCAGTTTCCAAATACTACTCGATTTGCGCTTCCCTTGTGTGGAGCCTCCCCTTCATCAGCAGGAGAGCAGTTCCAAGCAGAGAGGAGGATCAATGAGAGTTTTGCTACTAGTTAAGCATCTTTCAGCAAATGATGGCAAGTGCATCCCAGTCAGTGTAGAACTGTGAAACGGCTGCATTGTTTTGGCCAAATTAAGTGATGTGTAATATTTCCTGACTAAACTGTTCTGACAAAAAGCATCACATTTCAAGTCAGTTGTTTTAAAACTTGTAGCTTACTGCAAAGGATTGTTTAATAAGTTTAATTTAATTCTTTAAAACCGAAACTTTGATACAGAAATACTTTCTCTGTGAGAGAAGGCTGGTTGGCTGTTGTCTGCATTCTTCAGCAATGGCATGAGTTTTTACTTGGATAGAGAAGAAATCTTAAGATTAGCTTTGGGGGACCAAGCTAGAACATCTGGGAGAGTTTAACAGGGTTCTTTTTAGCATTCTTCCATGCACCGGGAAACATAACTACTTACATGGAGAGAAAAAGACAGATTCTTGATGTTCAGCCACAGAGGTTCAAAGACTGTTTGATTTTGTTAGATACTGAACACTTTTACCTTTCGCTGAAGCCAGAAACTGAGTGCTCAGGAGTTTCCCGGGGTGAGCCCATAGTAAGGTCGAGTTAAAGTTATATGATTGACAAGTACCATGTAAAATTATTTCTTTGAAGCTTGTCACAGTACGTGATTACCAAAGAGCTGAAACACAAACTTTGACCTTCCTGAGTTTGAAAGGTCCTTGAGAAAGCAAAGTCAAATATATAATTGAGATTTTGAGGGGAAATTAACATGGAAAAATGTTGAAAAAAAATCATGCAAGAATTCAGTGTTTCTTTGCTTTCTTTTTAAGTGTTCGTTGAATATGAAGTATATAACAAATCAGACTAGACATTTTGACTTGGTCTATTCTCCTACTCCTGATCTGTAACCATCTGAGAGCGTTTCTGTCTTTTGTGGGAAACTGGATCTAGCTTACAGTTGAATGGTAAATCTTAGTCATTGTGTCTCTTCCATGAATTCCTGTAAACGGAATTCCGGTAAGGGTGAAATTGATAGCGAGTCTGGACTGTACAACTGCCTGAAATGGCTTCGTGCTACAAAAACCTTCTGGTCTCATTGAGGGTTTCTGGAAAGCTGACTGGAAAAACAAACTTTTTTTCTGCTTACCAGATCTCAAAAGGAAGTAGAAAGACAGAGAGCTCTAAGTTACAAGCACTAAGAGAGTAATGTGAAGTATACTTGCATACTTCTTATGAGTGAGAAGATCTGCTTAGCTAAAGCTCAGTGCTTCCTCTTTGTCTTAAATTTTTTGCAGGTGAAACACACAGGTAAATCCCTAGTGTCTTCTGGCCATGATGAAGTCTTAACTAACTCTCCAGTAAAACTTACTAAGTTATATAGGTAATTAAAATTGTATGTAGTATGTCCAAGAGCTTGTCTGTGAAAGTAACTGTTCACAGAGTTCAGGTACAAACCATGAGGATGCGGACACAAAAGTTCACTGAAGGAAAACTGAGTTTGTCTTGGGTATGACAGCACAGCAGTTCCTGCGGCCAGGAATTTTGCTGGTGGTGGCAAATTGTCTTCCTCTTTGTAGCCTGTCTTCCAAGCTGAATTTTCAAGCAGTTTCTGTCAAAAAAAAATAGAGCAGAGAATTGGGGAGGGAAGATATCCTGAAGGAGGAAGCGCTCCTCATCTGTCCCTTCTGCTGTGGGCTTGCTTGTGGTCATGCAGGGCCAGTGGACCGGGTGATTTTGTAAGGTGCACAGTGCCCTCTATAAAACTCTGATAAGGAGTGATGAAATTATATGCACTAAGTATTTTAAGGTGCTGAGCTACTCTGGGAATAAAGGTCCATGCTGAGAACATGAAGTAGGCAGTGATTAACTCTTTCCTTGAGACTGCAACCTCTCCTCTTCTCTTTTAGGCAACAGCAGTGCCACAGGAGAACAACTGAGAAGCACCAGCATATGTTTCCATAAGACCTGCTGAATGTTTGACTGGGGACAGAAGACTTACATGGCTAGGACCAACAACCAGCTATATTTCTATACCTTGTACATAGGAGTACACTAGGGCAGCTTCTGGACCACTTGCAATTCCCTTGAGCAAATGCTGGTTACGGTACACTAAGCCAACTAGTGCCATGAACAATTACTTTAGAGTTTAGATGCCTTTTCTTAGGCTTCTGTCAGAATTAAGTAGTTTGTTTTCTGATTCTAGCCTCCTTTTAATTCCACTTCTAATACCACACTGCAAATATCAGAAATAGAATTTTTAAACATCATCTGATACTACTTAATAGGCTTACATGTATGTCTACTCTCAATGGAATTAATAACCACATAAACTTCTAAGCTTCCAGTCACTTGTACCTAAGAGTAGTACACTAGATAAAACTAACAGCAGAGCTTTTTTTATTTTTTTTTTAATTAAGTCTTTTAGCTTTTAATGCTCTAGGCAATTTTGATAGTTTTGTGCATTTTTTTACCTTTTTTTTTACGGTTTCATTTGTCAGATCTTTTTTTTTAAATAGGAGCAGCAAAATGCTTCATGCACAATGATTTTCCAAGCTGATTGGGCAGTGATTTGGGGTTTAATAAGACTAATCATACTTAATTCAGCTAATGTCCAGTTTCCAAAGTCTTCTGTATAGCTACTGAAGAAGGTAACTGAAATAAAACTGGATTTGTTCACAGATTTCAAAGTTTTCAGTCTTTTTATCTGGTAACTAAAGAATTCATCACACTTGTCCAAAATGCACATTCCTCATGAACATCTACGTCTCTTCCAAGCAATACACTATTAGAAAAGGCTTTATAAAGTTGAAAGCATTTCAAACATGTGAAGAATCCTGATCCCAATTAAGCTGGTGGGAGTTCTGCCGTTGAGTTCACTGGTACTTCGTTTTATCCTCTGGATTTAGTTAGAAGGAAAGAACCATATTGGAAGAAGTTAACACTACTTAACATACCAAAATCAGCAAAGCCCCCTGCACTGAGGCTATCCCATTCATTTAGCGCAGCTAGTAACCTATGACAAGTAGAGAAAGTGTAGCATCTACTAGTCTCATAGGTCACTGCTGCTTACTCAAGAAGCAGTTTAACTTCTGACGGTATGCTTTTTAGACAAGTCGTGTATTTCCCCTCATATTGATATATTTACTTTATGAGATCCTATTTCCAGGGAGCCTATGTCAAATTTCCAAAAATGTTTGGGCACTTTTTAAGTGAACTTACGCCTTTAGGCTGCAGTTACTCCTCGAAGGCCAGTTTGCACCCATCGCCTCTTGTCCTCCTCCCCCCATCTCACTGGAAATTAGCAGTTTCACTTAACTAACTTCAAATACAGCGTGCTTTTGCTTAGGAGATAAAATTAGAGAACAAACCCATTAGCTGGTAGATCACAGGTTCAAGCAGGTCAAGGGAACTGGGAAGATCAGAGACAAAGCCAAGAAACATGGCAGTGATGACAGATCCATTGATACAGAAACTTAGGCAGTACTCCAGCCACAGACATGGCTAGCAAGTGAGGCAGAGGTTACATAAGCAGAAAAAATGACAAATATCTTCCCAAATCATCCTAGAAACTGTTTACTCATGGTAAACATGGTATCACACATTGCATAAAATAATAAAGGAGTTTCAATATTTCAAAACAAGGTACTTGCCAGGTACTTACGTATGCCATACCAGAAACGTAAGGGGATAGTTTATCCAGCATAAAGGGCAGGAAACCTCATCAGAAATGCAAGAAACCTCAAGAGAAATTAATTGGGTCCGAAGTCCGTAGAACACATCACAGCCACCACCTTTGCCACTTCCTAAGCAATGTCAATCAATATATATCAAGTGATATAATGAGGAGTCATCTTTTCACTTGCACAAATATCTAACCCAAAATATTCTATGATTCTATGTTCACATAATGTGTGCCGGTTTAAAACATAGATACTAGTATCAACAAAATAGGTTTTACAAATTATTATGGCTGAAGAGCAAGGTATTAAACCTTCTAGTATATGAAAGTACTTCAGCTTTGGACTAGTGCTAACTGGCCAGCTGGAGAGATAGCAATGAGCCTGACAATTAGCTTTCATGGGGTAAAAACCAGCTGTTTAGTGATTGATAGAATCATAGAATCACAGAATGTTAGGGGTTGGAAGGGGCCTCTAGAGATCGTCTAGTCCAACCCCCCCTAGCAGGATCCCCTAGGGCAGACACAGGAACACGTCCAGGTGGGTTTTGAAAGCATCCAGAGAAGAAGACTCCACAACCTCTCTGGGCAGCCTGTGCCAGCGCTCCGTCACCCTCACAGTAAAGAAGTTTCATGTTGAGGTGGAACTTCCTATGTTCTAGCTTACACCCATTATTCCTTGTTCTATTACTGGACACCACTGAGAAGAGGCTGGCACCTTCCTCTTGATATCCACCTCTCAGGTATTTGTACACATTAATAAAATCTCTTTTCAGCCTTGTCTTCTCAAGACTAAACAGCCCCAGTTCTCTCAGTCTCTCGTCATAGGAAAGATGTTCAAATCTCTCGATCATCCTCGTAGCTCTCCATTGGAATCTCTCCAGTAGGTCCCCATCTCTCTTGAAATGAGGAGCCCAAAACTGTACACAATATTCCAGGTATGGTCTCACCAGGGCAGAGTAGATGGGAAGAAGAACCTCTCTAGACCTGCTGGACACACTTTTCTGAATGCACCCCAGGATCCCATTGGCCCTCTTGGTTGCAAGGGCACGTTGCTGTCCCATGGACAACTTACTGTCCACTAGGACTCCAAGGTCTTTCTCCACGGGGCTGCTTTCCAGCAGGACGTCCCCTAATCTGTACTGGTGCCTGGCATTGTTCGTATGCTTTTGACTGGGAAGATGTTATTGAGCAGTGTCACTGTAAATTGAAGAGAGTACAGCATTTACCTGGGTTACAGGTAAGATCCTTAAGCGATAATGGATACTTCTCTAGACCATTAATACTACTAATTATTCAGGCCAGCAACAGCAGCAGGAACTTGATCTAACTATGATTTGGTGCATTAACTAAGATTTCAGTGAAGGAGCTTCAATAGAAAGGCACAGGGCAGGAAAGTAATACTGGGAGTCAAGTGCAGCATTTACATGAATTCAGAAAACTGTGAGAGTTGGGCTTTTTGGGTTTTTTGAGAGTCATTACTACAAATTTTGCAAGAAAAGTTGTTTACTAACAGTATGTTTTACATGGAAAGGCTCTGTAGCAAAGAGTCCCTAGGAAGGCATATAGCATATGCAAACGAGAAGCTGACAACAGGGGCTCTTCTGAGAACAGAAATGTTGTCCCTGTCTGTGTTCAATTCATTATTTAAGCCTGGGTGACAGTTAAGCAGCTTGATGTTTGAGTATTTTTAATCACAGAATCACAGAATGTCAGGGGTTGGAAGGGACCTCAGAAGATCATCTAGTCCAGCCCTCCTGCCAGAGCAGGATCACCTACAGTAGGTCACACAGGAATGCGTCCAGGCAGGTTCTGAATGTCTCCAGAGAAGGAGACTCCACAACCTCCCTGGGCAGCCTGTGCCAGGGCTCTGTCACCCTCACAGGGAAAAAGTTTTTCCTAATATTTTTGTGGAACCTCCTATGTTCCAGCTTGAATCCATTACCCCTTGTCCTATCACTGAACGTCACTGAAAAGAGCCTGGCTCTGTCCTCCTGACACTCACCCTTGATGTATTTGTAAACATTAATGAGGTCACCCCTCAGCCTCCTCTTCTCCAAGCTAAAGAGACCCAGCTCCTTCAGCCTTTCCTCGCAAGGGAGATGTTCCACTCCCTTAATCCTCTCTCCTTGCTAATCTCTACAGGAACACAGCAGCGTCAAAACCCACCCATCATGTAACCTTGTTTCCATTACAAAGTCTTTTCTCTAAACTGCAAAAATAAATGTGCAAGACAAGCAGAAAGATGTGAAGTACCGTATTCTTCACCTGTACTATATGTTCTGCTCTTGCTGGTTTAGTTCACGAAGGTCTTTGCTGTCCTTAAAGGTCAGAGAGTCTTATGTTCTGGGCAGGGACCATAGCTCCAGCCTTTTGCTGGTAAAGAAAGCAAATGGACTTGGAGAAACTGGGCAGGCCTTCATGACTGCTTCTGACCCTTGTAGCTCGTATGAGGCTTTATGCAATAATTAGATCTCAAATCTTTGAATCCTGTGGGTACTTTACATCACATGATATTTCTTCAGGAATGAGCAACCTCCCAAAACAGGGATAGACACACTCTTCTAATCTAACCCATCACTTGCACATGCTACACAAGAAGAGTCTGGGCCTTTTTAAAAAAAAATTAAACAATTTATGCCTTAACCAGACGTGTTTTCTCTTTTCTTTTACTCTTCAAGTCACTAAAAATCCTTGGTACAGGTAGGTGATTATATTATTTTCTCTTAAAGCCTAACTTCTTAACATCTAAAGTGTGCCTCCATCCTGTCTCATTGTAAGCTCGGAGGAATATAAATTGTCAAAACCAACACTATTTGCACTTCACTTCCTAGTAGGAAACCCCCCCAGCTTTCTGAACCACAAAGGTAAAGTGTATATGCTGTTCACTGGCTCCTGCTTTCATTTATTTTTCGTGGCTCTCCTGCTCTTAGTTTTAGATTTATATTCTTTCAGGAGCCGGTGCTCTCCCAGGTTTAGTTTAGTTAACTGTCTGACCTATGGCCAACAGTGTCAAAGAATATTTTAAAACATGGTGATTAAATGTGAATTAATGTATTTCTTAGAGGATGAAACTTCATTAGCCTGCTTCCTTAATTCATAATCATTTGAGAAATGGCGTAAGAGGATTGTGTGCCACATGCTACTCTAATCTGACCAATTTCCCTGAGACTCGCATTAATTGTAAAGTTACCATGAGTAAAATATGTTCCCTGATCAGAAAGCAAAGCTTCTACTCCAAAAGACAGCTACATCCTGTTCTCTGGTTCCATTTGGTATTCAGATTCAGACCCTTAGTATCTCCAGGTTTTTTTCATTTTTGTTTGTTTCTGAAATCATATAATTAATAAAAAGTATTTGATTTTCTTGATAAGTCATTGTCTCAGGAAGCTCTGACAGCAGCAGCCAGAAAAACGAACTTCCCCTTCTCTCCCTAGCTGAAAAAGATGCCTCTGGAATATACTGCCTCTGGAATATACCACGTCTTGCAGTGAGCACTCTGATCAAATAAGCATGCTGGAAAATGTTTCATCCCTGCTTTTTAGCTGCAGGCAGATATAAAGCTTTGCCCTTAAGAGAACTGCAAAACAGCTGCATGAGTTTTTGGTGCTAGGTGCAGAGACCTCCTGTTGATGACTCACTTAAAAGATGGCCCTGAAAGTGCATGTCCTAAGTGTAAGGACAAGAAATCCTGAGAAACTGGGTATTAAGACATGAGAGAACTACTTTGTGAATGTCTGTTGCTACTGCAAAGACCAAGTTCATTTGAGGTCTGGTTACATATGAAGATAGAAGCCATGGTTTGAACCTTTCACTGAAATAGTGAAAAGTTTGCTGGGAGGCACTCAGACATGTGGCTGATGGTAATTTCTCTTTTGTAACTAAGGGTCTGAATGGGTCTCAGATTGCTGGTATAAACATATTTACCAAGCACATTCACAGGGAAGAAAATAGCATTTGTAAATGCTTGCTTAAAAGAGAACCTGCAAAATAGCCCCACTTAAAGTCAGAGCCTGGAGGAAGCCTTATCACTGCTTTTTTTCCTAGATCTTTATTCCATTTATGTTTGAATAGCAATGCTGTCATCAACCAGCTTACAATGGTCCTTATTTTAAGTATTTATTGGAACTGAGTGCTTAATTCTGGTTATATTTATTACCTGAGACTTCAAACTGGGCCCTTCCCAGGGTTACTTGTGACTGAAAAGGCACTGCTTGAGAAAGGCTTTAACATCCAGTGTTTCATGTTGGCCAGGAGCATTCAGAATTAGAGTCTCTGACAGAACACAAGTGTGAGAGGAAAAGCCTTTTTCTACATCATTACATTAGATGAAACATATAACACACCTCTCTGCTTTTCACTTTTCTCATAACTTTGGGGTTCTGATATCTTGGAAATATAAAACCCTTGGGTTGAAGTTCATGGTCCGCATTCTGGTCCCTGCTCTCTTGGCACAAAGCACTTAAAAAACCAGCTTAGGTCATCTGCAGATGCCCCAGACACAGTGGTTAGGTCATTTTGCCAAGCAATACAATATTCCACCTGTAAACTTTCTTGAACTAGGGAAGAAACGTGAAATGCATAAGGTACAAGAATTACTACTCTCTTATTACATGCAATGGAATACCACTAGTGCCATTCTTCCGTGGATGGTGGAAGTATGCCATAGGTATTAGAGAATTAAACTCTTGATCCACCAAAAGAGCTAAATTATGCCTAAATAATTTGTATGGTCTTAACTGCTGCAGCATTTGAGCTCCTAAAAATATTTATTCCCACTGTATCAAGCTTGTGGCTGGTGAGTAATAGCAGGTTCTTTAATAATAAGGGAATTGAGGCACAGTGAAATTGGTCACCTTCTCTTAGACGGGGCAAATAGCTCTACAAAAGTGTTAGAAACTCCATGCTAGGTTACAATATATTTAGTTAGTGTATATTTCTGTTGCTGACTTCTGCCATGGAGAATGAAAGAGTAAGAAGAGTAAATGTTCTGACAGAGCATCTATAAATCAGTTGCCTTTCACTTCTATTGTAAGACTAATACGTTTAACTAAGACCTCGAAATATCAAATGCTCCTTTGCAGGACAAGCCCTGTAAAATACACTAGATATTCTGTGGCAGTCTTTGACTCTGAAAACACAATCACAACATTTAGTAAAAGCATCTTTCATGATCAAAAGTCTCAAACACTTGTGCAAGACTTTTCCACAGAGCTGAAAATGATTCAAAACAAATGGAAAATTCTTTCCATAGACTCATACAAAAACAAAGATGAGGTCTTGGAAACCGGTTAGTTCTAAAGAAAACAAGACCCAGATATTGCCCTGCCTTTGGAATTCCCTTAGTTGCACCTGCAGAGCAGCTAGTAAGAGGATCCCAAGAAAATGAGTCAGTCACAGAGTCTTCATAATATTAAATGCTTACCTTAATTATAAGTCATTTCTCTGAAAAAGTTGTTTCTCTCTATTTTTAGAATATCTGTAAAAGATGTCACACTGTCACTTGAAGAAAAATGAAGCCATTGCAAATCATAGAATCATAGAATCACAGAATGTTAGAGGTTGGAAGGAGCCTCTAGAGATCATCTAGTCCAACCCCCCTGCCAGAGCAGGATCCCCTAGGGCAGCCACACAGGAACGTGTCCAGGTGGGTTTTGAAAGTCTCCAGAGAAGGAGACTCCGCAACCTCTCTGGGCAGCCTGTGCTCGGGCTTCGTCACACTCACAGTAAAGTAATTATTTCTCCTCATGTTGAGGTGGAACATTATATGTTCTAGCTTACACCCATTATTCCTTGTTCTATTGCTGGGCACCACTGAGAGGAGATTTTCTCTCTTCTCCTTGACACCCACCCCTCACGTATCTGTATACGTTAATAAGTCCCCTCTCAGCCGTCTCCTTTCAAGGTTAAACAGCCTCACTTCTCTCAGTCTCTCTTCAGAGGAGAGATGTTCAAGTCCCTTAATCACCCTCCTAGGTCTCCCATGGACTCTCTCCAGTAGGTCCCTGTCTCTCTTGAATTGGGAGCCCAAAACTGGACACAATATTCCAGGTGTGGTCTCACCAAGGCAGAGCAGAGGGGGAGGAGAACCTCCCTAGACCTGCTGGACACCATTTTCTGAATGCACCCCAGGATCCCATTGGCCCTCATGGCCACAAGGGCACATTGCTGTCCCATGTTCCTTGGTGCAAGGTGGAAAGGAAACTGGTGGTCAGTCATATTCAATAAACTGTGGAGCAGCAACCACTTCAACTGTCAATGGCTGCCTTCAGGTTTACAATCGGAAGAAAGGAGATATCTTGGTGTTGTACCAGGTTTATTCACTGACACGACAACTTGGAACTACCAGTAGTTTGCTTTAATCCTCTACACAGATGCTCTAACATTTCTAAACAAAATACAGTGGCTTAAAATAGCTTCAGCTTGCTCTTTCTCAAAGCACACAGATACATCTACATACTACCCCATGCTCTGAATTCATGGAAGAGATCCTGTGTTCAAACAAACAGAATTTAAATAGCCATGCATGAGGAATTATGCAGCAAAGAAATAAAGATGATAACCTTGGATCAAGCAGTCCTACTGACAGTAATCATGAAGTTTAAGACCACAGTTGCCTAGATAAACCAGATCTCAAGTGAATTTTTTATAGAAGTCTCCAATTAACTCACAGTCTTTCCTTACTAACATCACATGAGATTTCCCACTGTAAGATTCCCTTGAGGATTCTGGGGAAAACATCCCCTTAGAAAATGTCTGGAATTATTGATTCATGAAAGGGCAATGACTTAGCAGTTAAAAGCAATGCTGATTTATCAATGTAATTGCTACTCGTGTTATTGTGATGCAAATAGCTTATACCAAACATTAAGAGTGATGAGAATAGATTTATATACTTTTAATAAACACATGAAGTTCCTATTATGAGCCAAAGTACATGGCCTTGACTACAAGGGTGGGGACATCATGGGTTGTAAGAGCCACTATTGACATCCTCAATTAAATGAATCGTGGGCATATGTAGACTTGTTCTTTTTTTCTGATTGATAGAGATCTGCTGCAGCACACTCACAGGACAACTCTTCTGAGGTACACACTGGGCTCTTAAATGGTTTTGGGATGCTGCATCTCCGTTGAGGTTTCTCCTAAGCACAGATTCTTTACTAGCTACTTGTGTGTTGACACAGGACTTCACAGGTCAGCTGCCTTCTCAGGTACCTTCTCAGGTTGCTACTGCCTCTTGCAGGTTTGTCAGTAGTTTCCATGCACTCATCCTTTGACATTGCGTTTCCAGATGAGGAACACGGAAGGTAACATGAATTACATGTGATGGTGATGGGAGGATCTTTGCAACAGGGTAGGCCTTGTAACTTGTTTCTGTAATTCATGAATAGTAAGAATAATGCCCCAGAGATCTATGCGAAATAAAACATTACTTCTTTCTGCAAGAGTCGTCAAATCAGCTAGTACACTTAGGAAAGATGGACAAGTTTCAGGCACATGCAACCTTTCCATGCATGTAGACAACGAGCACATAGGATTTAATGCAGAAAAAATGTATGTCTAAGATGACAATCTGCTTTTCTACAGGAAGATTCTTGACAGAGTTGGGATTCCTTGGTGGAAGAGTACTGTCATACTATCAGCTCCATCCCCTCTCAAAATGTTATTGACAGGAAACTTGCAAAATGAGACAATGGTTCAGTTCAGAAAAGCTTTTCAGGCAAGCACTTTTGTAATAAAACTTGAGTTTCAGCATCGAATCCCACAGAAGGAGAACTGGATTCAGTGACGTTGATCCTTCTCTCCAGTCTAGCGATGTAATGGTGAGTTTTCGTAGTTATGGGTTTGGAAAGGGCAGCACTGACGCAGTAATGTTCTTTATACCTGTTAGATCCTCTTCAGGAGAGGTAGCTATAATTTCTGAATTTGTGTGAACTCTCCTGAGTCACAGAGGAGACAAATAGTTCTTCCAAGACGTGCCTAGCACCAAAAGTGTGTGGGCTAGCTGAGATCTGAGATTCCATGATGGCTTTTGTCATGTTCTGGCTCCAAACTCCTTGTGTTTTTTTTACTTTCCAATTACTTTTCATTGCAGGACACAAGGTTAGCTCACCTCACAGGAATTTGTTTACTATTTTCCACTATTTCAAACCTCTCTCCTGGTTAGTTTTCAACTCTGAAATTACCTTTTTCCACATGCATTTCTTTCCGTACAGCTCCTGTTAAATACCTTTGTTTTTTCACTTTTTTGCCTTACTCCATTAAGTAGCATTACTACTCACTGAAGGGCACTGGTTGATCTGCAACTGTAATTTTCAGTATGGATGAAGGTCTTCTTGAGTGAAGAGGGTGTCTTCTTTACCAGATGCTGACCAGTAATATCTCACTGGAGTAAAAGCAGTGAAAATACGTTAGGCATTTCAAGTCAGGCAAAGGGCAGTCTTGATGCATTTTGTACCTTATTTTTCACTATCTTCGGTCGGTGGGAATGTAGCACTAGCTCACAGTTTGGTATTATTTCCTCCTTTTTTCTTCTTTCCATCTTGTTTTCTCTCCTTTTACTTCCTGACTTTTTATCTTAGTTTCTTCCCTTTACCTGCCTTCATCTTATTTTGTATGCATCATAGGCTACAGCCAGGAGAGGGAATTTCATTATGGAGAAGATCTGACAAAGCAGAGTGAATGCTTTCAATGAACAGGAAGAGCAACACGTCTAGTATGGAAGATACAGATTTCTCTTCCACTCTTCTACCACTTTCCTTTCCAACATCTTCAAGCTATATCTTATTTCAAGGCTTGAACCTAAGGCTTACTCAAAAATGTTCCAAATTGACAGGATTCTCTGTCTTGCCTCTCCCTCCTAGGCAGTGGTGGTTATACCAAGATTAGCATACCTTTGCACATTAGATGTTTCTGTTTCCTTAGGGACCTCATAATTGCTAGCATTAAGGCTTTTTGCTTTAAGTCAAATAGATAGGATGCCACGGTTACAATCAGGGCATTGAAGGAGGAGGATACTGAAACAAGAAAATGATGTTTCAAAATGAAGAGTCCTCATAACCTGCAAGACCTTTTCTTGGAAGTCCTCCTAATGCTTAAGACCAAACTCTCAAAGGCTGCACATGGCTAAGGGATGCAAGAAGAGAGAATTCAAGAGCCAGATCTGCTGTCTGTACAAAAAAAATGCTCAGTACCTTCTGGGGGAACCCTGATAGACCTCTTCATTGCTGTGCTGTGTTGATGATGTCAAAAGGACACAGCAGGGGGTTTATGAGGGGTAATTTTTCCTGTTCTAAAAATGTAAATTGAATAGTGCATCCCAAACAGATGTGGAAGATTCTTTTCTAAACTTTTTTTTAAATAAAAATAACTACAATGAGACATGTGTCAGTTTAGGATACGTTATTATACGCAACCAGCTGTATCTAGGTGTATACGACCAACCAACTCTAAACAACTGTATCTATATCTGCATGTAAATGTAGGAAATATGCCTGTTTACAAGCAAAGAAATCGGAATTACTTACTCAAGAACTAAATATAAGCAGCAATTGCTGCATGGCTGCCATCGTAGCATGCAGAGAAGTGTGACCAGCCCTAGAGTGGATGGCCTGCACAGCTTCTGCTGGAACGGAGGCAGAAGTGCCCTGCACTTCAGGCTTTGCGCTGCTAAAAGCAGACAGCCTGGGAGTTTAACTCACGCTGTATGTCAGAGCCTATGCTTCATGCACTCATCTTCCTAAGGGACAACCAAGAATGAGAGTGAAATGAAAACTGAAATGTTCTGGAAGGAGAAGATTGCTTATAGCCTGATGCTATGGCAGGCACAGGTAAAACAGACAATGCCACGCTAATTCAAGGCAGTAGGAATCTCAAAAAGGAAAATACTCTTCAGTGGCCGAAAGACCGAAGAACAGTTTGTGTACTTTCCTGTTGGATCCAACTGGAAGCATCCAGTTCTCGTCAGCACTTAGGGATAAAGATTGCTTGCTGTACTTTAAACCTATGCGCTGTAGTTGAGGTGACATTTGACTTAAATCCATTCATCAGATGTGTGTCCTTCTGTAGCTTTAACGTCTGGTTTCTTGGCATGTCTCTTACTACTTCTGATTTACTACCTTGTATTGAGAATAATTAAGCTAAACTGTGATAAATGGCTGAGATTTTACATTTTTTACAGCAAAGTCTTAATTCAATTTACACAGACTTTCATTTCCTTGGACTGCTGTTTACTTAAAGAAAGTTCTGTATTTTCCTTAAACATGAAATGTATTAATCAGCCATATCATGGCTTAAGTTCTACTTTATTACTTAGGTGGAGCTTGTAAATCACATTGTTATATTGATCTGAGCTCAAATCAGGGTTCAGTTCTGATCTTCGATATACTGACATAGAGTTTCTGCTGACTACAGTGAAAGCCAAACATAGGCAGCCTTGGCTCAGTGTTTGGCCTTTGGTCCAAATTTAGAGGATATGTCAAAAACACTGCTTGTTTTTCTTCTCTTTTGCTTGTCTAAAGTGTCCGTTCCCATCACTCAACCCCAAGTGAAAGTCAAAACGCTAACTTCTAACTTTGCCAGCTGTAGTTCTCCAAACCGGCCAGTACCTTTACATCAATGATGAGGACAGGTCACATCACCCTGTTGTCACAAAGATAGCCCAGGGATTACACAGGTGACCCTGCCTGTCTGTTTCACAAGCATAAATATTACATCACTTCTGATTGGAAATTCCCCTTAGGCAGGCATCTCATGAAAAACGGTGTTTTAGCTGCTTAGATAGTATCTACTTATGTTTATACAGGAACTGTTAAACTAATTTAGCAATAACATATTAAAAACTACGTTCTTGCACAATAAGAAGTAACTGAAAACAGCTAAAACTAATGTAAGTTTGAATGGCCTCAAGAGAGCTGGCCAGATATTTTTAGCACTTATGCCAAAAGAGTACACAAAACATTGAAGGTGAGACAGAGTTCTCTTATTCCGGTTCCAGTGAAAGACACAGCAAGAAGTTTCCTGCATTAGGAGCTTACAGTGCCTGAAGATAAAAATACAAAAAGTTCTGGGGAAATTGAAGTATTACTACACAGTTTCAGAGAAAAAAATCACACTTTATGCAATGAAAGAAGAATGATTTGCTCAAAGCTACCAGAGGTTGTGGTGTTCTGAGGAACTGCAATCACTGCTCCTGGATGAGTCACTGGAGTATTTTTCCACTGCATTTTTAAACTAATCTAGAAATAACATATTTAAACCTACCTTTTTGCACAATGAGAGATAGCTGAAAACAGACAAAACCAATGTAAGTTTGAATGGCCTTAAGAGAACCATCCACGTAATTTTAGCACTTATACTAAAAGAGTACACAAAAAGTTGAAGGTGAGACAGAATTCTCTTGTTCAGTTCCAGTGGAAGACACAACAAGAAGTTTCCTGCATCAGAAGCTTACAGTGCCTGAAGATAAAAATACAAAAGGTTTTGGGGAAATGGAAGTATTACTACAGAGTTTCTGAGGAAAAAAAAAAAAAGCACCTTATGCAATGAAAGAAGAATGATTTTCTCAAAGCTACCAGAGGTTGTGGTGTTCTGAGGAGCTGCAATCACTGCTCCCGGATGAGTCACTGGAGTATTTTAGCTCTCTATTCTGTTCCCTTGTGTAATACTTAACATTATATGGGGCAGAGTAAATCCACACGTAATAACAAATTAAAGTATTTCAGAACAGCTGGTGGTGTGTCTATGTCACACAGTCATGGTGTGTCTATGTCTCCCACTATGCAGGTGAAAAGGGCTGTCCAGAAGGATAACACGGATCAAACTTTTAAGTAGTTCTAGAGGCATAACTTGGAAGACACAAGGAAGAGGGAAATCAGTTTTACTGGCAGAAAGAGACTGTGAGGATTTAGATGCAGTTCTAACACAGCTTTACTCACCTGATCACGGTTACTGTCAGGGGTCAAAGCATCATAGAATAGGTATATATAAAATACTCCAATGCTTGTGACAGAGCCCACGCTAAGCTGATAAAATAAAACAGGCATGCTTTTCTGAAGCCATTTTGTGAAGTTTACTATGATTTTTTAAGCCACTTGTGCTGAATATGGCGTGTGCTTCTGATGTTAGAATAGTCTTTTCCTGCCGCAGTCTGGAAATTAAGTTTTGGAATAGATTGAATTTCAAAAAACTTTACAAAAAATTGAATTTGAAAGAATGTTGGTGCCTATAAACACTATTTAACTATTTACATGTGTACAAAGACTTAGTTGCATATAAAGTAGGAAGAAAGGATTGTAAGGTAATATTGATTTAAGAATTAATATTCAGGGAAAGAATTTTATATTCAGGGAAAGATTTTCCTTTCTGAATTCTTAAGTTTCGTGGGATTACTTTTTGGGGGTTTTTTTTTCAGTCGTGGAGTACTTCATGTACACAGGTTCTACCAAAGCGATGTCTACATAGCTTCAGGCAAAGTTCTCATTTTATTTTGGCATATCGTTTTCCTGATTTTCCTCTGAAAGATTTAAAATAGTTCTGCTTCATAAGATTTGCTGGGTTAAATTTATGTAAGAACAAGTTTAAAAATGGAAGACAAAATTTCTGTTTAGATCTATTCCTTCTACTAAAAGTTCTCTTCTACCATTGTGGACCCCAAATCTTGCCCATAAGATGTCTGCAAATGGTCATTGGTTTTTTTTCAAGAGTGAAATCAATAATTGAAGAAATGTAGTCTATAAGGTCATGATAAAATGCTAATAGGACAATATAAAATAGCAGTTTTGAAAGGAAAGCTTGATGGTAAGTTTGCAAATAGATCCCTAGACGTGCTGACTGTTGAGAGGCTACAGACAAAAGCAACTTTACTAAAGTAATAGGACAAAACACTTCCTTTGTTAGGACAGACTGAGAGAAAAGCTGACATACAAATCCTCTTCCTGACTGCCACAGTAATCTTCTATCTAATGTATCTGAAGTTTAAAAGATGTGAAGAGCAAAAAATTCTGTGTCAAGTAATGAAGGAATACCTGAATACTTGAAAATTCTTGAGGAAAAGGTGATCCTTTTTCTTATATTACCCACTTAGGAGTATGGCAAAAGTATTGTGCACCCAGAGCACAAAATCTCACACAAAATTTGTCAAAATTCTGGATAGGAAATGTGTATTTATTAATAGCTTGCCATTCTCTTTTTGGTGCTTTTCTCCTCTTTTTACTCTTTCTGTCTTTCTACAAATATTATGTTGATTCAATTGTTTCGCATTTGTCTGATGTGTTAGAATATTCTGAAACATTATACAAATCATTCTCATACCAGACAGACAGGTCAAATGTTAATGTAGTTGTAGACCCGTTGTTCCTAGTATATTCTTATACTGTAGAATATTAAGGCTGATTCTGTCTCACTTGCTGTATGAGCATCCAAAAATTTCACTTCTGAAATGGAAATCCATCTAAGTATCATGGCCCATGCAAATGTGATCTTACTTTCATGTATTGAAAAGACAACGTTCAGGATGTTACTCTTGCAGTACTCACCAGAGCGTTTTAACAGTGGAGATTAAAAATGAAGGATCCAAATATTACAGAAAGGTCAAAGTGGCAGTAGTTTTGGCAGTTTTATGGAAACTGTGGTGTATTTCTTAGTAGACAGTTGTGCGTAAATACTCCTTAAAAATATCAAACCACTTTTTGTTAAAAGATGTGAACCCAAAAATACACACTTTTGCAGTTTTTAACTCATGCCTGGAAAAGGCAAAATTTCCAGTAACAGGTACAGAAAAGAATATGTCATTATTTAACAAGGTCTATTTTTTCAGATTTTCTTCCTTTCTATCACAGATATTTTAAACATAAGAACATGCAGCATTTTTTGCTTTGTACTTCTTTCACTGATCTGATGTGGGAGGAAAAAAAACACCTGACAGAAGCTAACAACGTCTTGTCAGATGGCATGCTGATGAGGATGGTAGAAATATCCATCCCAAGTTCTGGGGTCAGAGTTGGACGCTGTAGCAATAATTGCAAGGGTAGAATGGAAAAAGAATTATTTTCCTTTCTTACCTGGCCTTCCGAAACTCAGTACTCTTTCAACAAAAGGCCCTTCAGATTTGCAGATATTTGGGATTGAGGAAGAGGTGTTCCATCTCCCTTTCAGCTCCTTCCAGCCAAAGCTACAATTCAGAAAGCTTTCACCAGCACGCGTAAGAAAAATTGTCAATCACTAGTTAAATACTAACATGAATAGTGGCTTTGTAAATATTTCTGTTGTGCTTTTTAAAGCATACAAGCCAAAACAAAAAATCTTTTGACAGGGTGTGAAAAAACATACTGAAACGCTTCAGCAGCCTTTCACAGGTAGAAAGCTGACCACATAGACTCTTCAAAATTGAATACTTTTTATGAGGCAGAGGAAAGCTTGTATTCTGAGATCTGACCATCAGGCAGCCCAACAGTGCAGCTGTGTGCTTTAGAAAAGTGCCTCTTAGCTATGTGAGTTGGTTGGTTGCATTTTTATTCACATTCATGAAGCATTTGCTGTCGTCATTGTATTCCTCTTGAGTGAGTTTCCCTTTTAAAGGCTTTAGCAAGACATGGAGTAGTTTCCAGATTTTCAGTTAGATCTGATATATTGTAAGTTCTGTCAAATAAATCCCCAAGTGGATTGATTGCCTTACGTGGATTTGAGTTTGTGTTGTTTGCTTTTTTAAATGCTGTCTGCACTTGATGTCACAGGCTCAGCCGGGCTTTTTGGTAGCAACAGCAGAAAGCAGTAGGTGAGTTAATCTTTTTCCATGCAATGCCTCTACTCAATTAAGTTATGTAAGCATATCCCTGACTTTAAATATAGAGATGATTGGAACTATTCATAGGTGTAATTGCTGAACAGCTGGCCACCTTCTGAGATGTTTTTCTTGTCCTCCATCCACGGCTTCACTGTGCCCGTAAAGTCTTTCTGAGTGTGACATGCAGGTAGCAGCGATGGAGGAAAAGAAAGACGCACAGCTTTTTAAGAGGCAGGAAGAAAAAAGACCCTTGCATACACAAAGAAAATATTTTCTATACATGTAATTTTATAATCATCTGTACAGGATAGTGTCAGTGACATGTGTATTGCAGAAAACACTTCAGGTGGCGACCAACCGAAGTGCACTGAGACCTAAGTGGAGTAGTTATCTTCAATTTCACAATCATACTTGCAAAATTGAATACACAGACTTGTTCGGATTAAAGGGCACATTGGCTAAAGCTGCCAATTTTTCTGCTGCTTTTATCATAACTGGTCTTGGATTTTAACTTCCACCAGAGATAACAGGAGAATTTTTAGTATCTCATTCAGTATCTAGCAGACTCAAGAGCCACATCACTGCTTTCAGTCTGCTCAGAGGTAGCTAGGAGTACAAATTCTATCATGAAAATTAAACTCAAGATTTTGTATCCTGTGTTTGTGGGAAATCTGGGGAGTCTTTTTGTTTTTTTTTTTTGTTTGTTTGTTTGGGTTTTTTTACAGAATAAACTGCTTCATGCTCATATACAACAATTTCGAGTTTGGGTTTTTTTAGTCATCTGGCATCTTTTTCATATCAGTTAAATTCTTTGGAAGGGCATAAGTATGTTCTAGATTCATTATATCTGAGGAAAATAATTCTCAGACTTTACCTAAAGTTATATCCGCAATTCCCCTTCAGACAGCCATCCCATTGCTCTATCATTCTGCACAGGT
>NW_009729310.1:3742-7812 GCF_000703405.1 Apaloderma vittatum | reverse complement strand
GGAATAACCTGTGTCTCTCTAAGGTCATCTAAGGTCAGTTCAGCTGACAGTAACCTTCCACTCTGATTTTAAAATTCAACTAGCCCCAGTAAATTCCAGTTTATGTACACTCAGCAACATTCCCTTTGTAGCAGTCATGCTGCCTACTTCCAGGTGTGCATGTTAGGAAGGTCTGCAGTTCTTTGATCACTGGGAAAAGAAAGAAATTTTCTGAAACACCAAGACCTAGCAGCAATTGAAAAGCAGGACATGGGTGGAACACCAGTATCTTTGAAAACTGGTGAATGAGGAAGGCACTGCAGGTGCCAAGGAGGGATGTCCTTTCCAAATAGAAAGACATTTTTTCAGGTAGATTCTTTTTAAGCTTTTCAATCTTCATTTACAAATAGGATCTGGAAATTTAAGATACAAATGGGAATTTTCAGGTGGAGAACTGTCCTGCAGCTTCTGCTGAGGGGAACAGCACTAGCTAGAATTCAGGCTGGGATCAATCTCCTTAAAATTACGAGGCATAAACCATGTTCTTAGTTTAAAGAAGATGAATGTAAGATTTCTCAAAGAGGAGGAGACAAATGCAGGGTTCCAAGCCAGAAGTAATTTCTAAATACTGTGTGAGCTGAGAACAGATGCCTGTGGATAGCTGAAGGGATACGGACAGAATTATCCAAAGTGAAACCTGAAATGTAGGGTTTGGGCTCACATTCTGCAGAGCTGCGTGTGTTGGAGCTGGTTTTTTCCCATGGCTCTCACCTTGCACAAGGGATCCCTCCAGATGGTCCTCAGTAATGTGGTAAAACTGGAAGCTTGGAATGAAGAGCACAAAATAGCTGGGTGGATCTTGTTATTTGTCCTGGCATAGCATCCTTGCTGCGGTCATTAAAGTCTATCCTTGAGTTCTGAATTTGCAGACAGTGCTTATAGCAGAATATTTCTTCTCTTCATCTGGGATGTGCCCTTATTTTGTCCATATCCCACCAATGAAGTAGCAGTGACCTAAATCACCTTAGCTTTAATCCTGTCTGTGGCAGAGTCAGGAAGCCCTGACTTTTGGTATTTCCCTCACACACTTTGAAGTAGCAGGAAAAAAAAGCATTAGAGGGAACTGACGTGCCTGTTCTGAACCAGAGACCATTTTATTTTGCTTGCAGTTGAAAACATAATGGGTGGCAACTGAATTATCAGAAGATCATTTGGGCTATATGTATGTTGATTAGTAACACAATAGGAGGGGGTCTGTAGAGTAAAACAGTTAGTACTAAGGACTGGATATTCCACAAGATATTAATTTCAGTGGGTTTTACTTCAAACTAGTTCTGGTCTGACCTGCAAATGGAAAACTCATTAGTGGTTGGAGCACAACTTCTGGGTTAGTGTTATCTGCAGCTAGTCCAGATAATATGCTTCAAGACCTCTCTGCAGCATGGTATGTGGGAAAAATCAGGGGGTTTGCTTCCAAGTTTCTTTCTTCGTCTCACCTAAAATGCTGTGTAGAAGCAGAGTTCTCCACTCTGTCATGAAGACATGACACAGTTGTACATTCTGTAATAAGTTCATAATCTGAGTATGTATGGTCTTGTGAGTTCTTCCCTTGTGAAAACTCTTCCTACTAGATTTGAGGTAAGCTTGCTTGCGAAAGGATTATTTCTGAGCTGAAGCAAAACATTATCTTGTGTGTATCATATAACACTGGCATTTACACTTTTCTGAGGCTTGCCAGAGAACAGCTGTTTCTCATTTTTCAAGTGCACTAAAAAAGAGACAAATCTAACAGGAAAACTCAGAAAGGGAGTGGTAATGACTTAGAATTTGTGTCTCCTGCTTCAGGCAAGGTGTTCAACTCAAAGAACTTGAAACTGGAACTGGGCAAGCTCCCTGAGGTGACACAGACACAAATGCCAAAGTGATTTCAGCAACCAAAGATCTGGGTAATTTTTTCCTGGAGAGGAAATTACTGAGATACAAGCCTCACTACTGAAATTTTAAACCTCTTGAATCATACTTTCATTTTTGGTGTGCCCAGATGACCAACAACACTTTTATTCTTCACAAAGTAAATCCACACAGATCAGAGAACAGACAAAAAGAGATTCATCGGGAGTCATTAAAGCAATTAATCAGTGTGCTTATTTGATGATAATACTTCCAGAAATAAGTCTGAAACCACTGTTAGCACCAGTATTGCAGCTGGTGAGAGGACTTTCCAGAAGGCACCTGGAGGTAGCCCTGACAGCTGCTCTGAATTGTCCTGTTGCACATTCCACGGTTTAAACAGTAATTCATTTGCAATCTCTGTATCATCAGTTCTGAGGTGTTTGTCAGTAATGTTTAATGTTTAAAGAAGTCAATATTTAAAGAGATCTGTGGCAGCAAATAAAAAGTCTAGGTTGCTTGAAAGTTAATATGTTACACACTCTGATGGTGATGCAGAACAAGAACAGTCACTGACAAAGTGTCAGTGCCTCTAAGGCAAGGAATTACGGTGCCAAGAGAGCCACCAGTGAAAAAGACTATTTAAAACTTCTGATGCAGTTTCTAAATATCTTAGTAAAGTTCACCAGAGCTTGAAGGAGAAACTCTATTTGTTAATCCTATTCAAGACACGCAGGGGAACAAAACAGTGTGAATAGTACAAAAAAGGGTATGTAGGATTTGCCAACGTGGAGAAACAAATGTTCCTGCTGCTCTGCCTCCTTCTCCAAGCCAGTGTGGGAAAAAAACAGGCATGTATATTGGCAGACTTTAAGTTACCACAATATCTTCTTGCAGGATCACTGGTTTGAAGTAGCATGGTCATGCTTGGCATTAAGGTTCTCAGAGTGATGCTGGAATAACCAAAGTAGCAAATCTGTTCATTGTGCTGCCCTTAGGGCAAGATGATGGCAATAAAAGCTGGTATTATAGGTACTGAAATCAGTGTACGTGACTGTATGGTAACACAAGAAAAGAAGGAAAGAGGCAGTGGAATCCTTTCACGTGTCAGTGACCCGTAGTTAGCAGGCTTTGCCTTTGCTACCCATGATTCTTCTAGATCACCAGCTCTGCCTGATGGTTTTTTGCATCCAAGGTCTGTGGCAGTGATGCTGGGAAGGACAACTGGCCCTCCCTCTCCTCCCACGCAGAGTTCTGAGCGAGAGGAGGACTGCTGTCTTAAAGAGCAGACCTGCAAAACACCTCTGAGTAAAACTTGTAATTAATAGAATCTCAGAGATACTTTGCTCCTGTTAAACTTTTAGAAATGGGGTTACTTGATCAGTGAGAGGGCTTCTGATTATATACACCATACTCTAAATATATGCATAATATTTTCATCTGAGTTGGGTGAACTCGCACCTGTAAGCACAAGGAAAATTATTCTTCTGAATCAGAAAAGACTGCCTTCAATTTAAAATTACTTTAGTTTAAGTATGAGGTTAAGCATCATGATGTAGTGAATTTGTTGTATAAACACAAATTAAATAACTAAATAAACATCCTTATATTTTTACTTTTTCTTATTTTTTAGGAGCTGTGACCATTGGTTTCCAGATATTCTAAGAATTTGTGATATTTCTGGGAAAGGTGTTTAAAAAATCTTGTTTCTTAACAAGGAAGTTCGGCATTTCAAGCTCTAGAGATAGTTCATATGCTGAAAATCACATCTGGTAGTATCTTTCCTTGACAGGAAATATTATTAATGTAAAGAGAGTACAAAATATAGTTTAACATTTCTAAATACCACTTTTAAAGAAATGGGGAACGTTGTTTGTTTCCTGACTCTGATCCTTGCAAGTTGGATAATCCCTAGGCCTAAAAGGCAAGAATCATTTCTTCTAAGTAGAAAAGAGAAATAGAAATATAAGACCCACCCTAGTCCCAAAAGGCAAGAACTGTTTCTTGTAAGTGGAAAAGAGAAGCAGAAAAATTAGGCCCTTCGTAGACCCAAAAGGCAAGAATCATTTCTTGTAAGTAGAAAAGAGAAACAGAAACAAGACATAAAATCTGCTCAATACTCAGCATTCTGCTCTTTCTCTCTCTCTGTCTCCAGACCAAAAAATCCTATGAAGTCAAGGCAAAATGCCAAGAGTTTCACG
>NW_009729310.1:0-3711 GCF_000703405.1 Apaloderma vittatum | reverse complement strand
TGAACCGGCATAAAGTCAAAGGCTGCTAGTTGCATTTGGATGCCAAAGCATTAGCATCATTACTCTCATTACTGGCTCTCATATAGACTTTTTCAAAGCTAAATACCTTGCAATTTTTGTCTTTTCTATAAGCTTTCACTGCTTGCTTTTCCAAGATCTCTTTGAGTGCTAATCTTGCTGCTGGTAAGTAAGCATCTTGCATGCTAAAAGTTTCCTCTTCAGTGGGAGCTGTTGATGGAGGTCCCTCTTCTGCAGCAGGAAGCACATGTATCAAGTGTTGCATGCCCTGGGTACAAGTGCAGTGCAGCACAGTTCAAGCCTGCTCTTTGGTCTGGATTTGCCAGTCAGCCACATTGCAAACTCCAAATCCCTGCTGAAAGGCTGCCTCAGCTGGAGCTCCACAGACATCTTCAAAGGGGAACAGCTTGCCCTTTCTTAGAGCCCCAAAGAATGTTCAAACTTCTGCTCAGAAATGGAGCACGTTAAGTTCAAGTGCAGTACTGCCCCGCCAGTGACGTCCCAAGCCTGACCCTTGTTAGCACGGTATGAATGCACTCAGTGACCAACCATCACAATTTGAAAAGTCACGGGCTGCGATCTGCCCTAGATCCCTGGTCCTTGCCCATAACTAACGTCTACCTTCAGGGGGTACCGCCCTGGAACAGCAACAGGTTTCACCCATAACTTGCAACCATATATTTGGCATATTGGTTTTTACTTACTGCGCACTCAGATTGACACAACTATGCAACTAATAAATCACAATCTTCACCTTAAGCTCAGAAATATTACTGTCAAACTCAGTGGGAGCGTTTGTACAATAAATGCTCTGTGATCAGCGGCTCTTAAACACATGCATGTGTACTGAAGAATCTGACAAATGGCAGATTGACACCCTTACAATATTTGATATTATAGCACTTTAAACCAAGGCTCTCTTCTCTAGGAAAGCAAGGACTACAGTCAAGAAAACTCTGTGTAATGTTATTTCTTTGTGGCTATTCAGGTGGCTGGCTGAAGGAACAAGTGAGCAGGCACCTTCTTGCACCAGAGCAGTTAACTCTGCCATGGAGGGAAAACAACTTCAGCCCACAGGGAAGTATTTAATCTCTATTCTCCTCTGCAATTCTCAGCAACACAGTAAAAGGAACACTCACTACAATTAATGATTTACATATTTATAACCCAATCCTCTTGACCTTTGTTAGCCAAAACACCTGAGCAAACCAATCTGTATGCTTAAATTTCTTGTAACAGCTGGGAGTGTGACAAATGCTTTTTTTGTTAAAACAAAAAAAAAAAATATGGCCAGGAAAGGTTTTGTTTCTTTAAGGTAAGACAAAGCAGAAATATAGAAAAAATCGGGTGAGGTTTATCAATAAAACAACAAGCAGTAACTGCTAAAACCAGAATGTGAAAAGCTATTTTGCTTGAGTAGTTGCACACTTTATTTTTGCAATGATAACAAGTTGCTTGTTTATCTCATCCAAACAACCGTTTCCCCGTTTCACATCACAGCAAATTGCTGACCAGGTGAATAAGGTTGATCAGTAATTTTGAGGATTACAGCTGAATTATTGCACTAGTTTCAAGTTAATGGTCATAAAATGTTCTTATTACCTATGTAGGAGTTCTTTGGACAGAACACAGTATTTTGACTACTTCCAATTCTTAGGATGGCAGGCATATCCTAAAAGAATATAAAAAATAAAGTACCCTTTTTGATAACTACTTCTTTTGGCTTCAACCACCTACTGAAATGAATGAAATCCGAAAGTAAATTTTATGCCCGTGAACAAGGGTAGGATTCCTTTTCTGAGTGTATTTCACTGAAGCATTTGCAGCTAGTGTTTTGTCCCGAGTTGAGGCAGCCAGGGATGCTTGATATTTTGTAGTAACATGTGGTACAATGATAATTTAGAAGTTTATCCGTGTCAGACTAGCAAGGCAAGGTCACATAAAGAAGTTATTTAGAGGAATAAGATATCTCTCATTTTCAGAAACTCAATGCTGTGTTAGTGCCAGTGAAGAAATTCCTGCCTACCCGTAGCATTCTGCTTTAGGGGCCAAAACTAAATCCGGATCCATAAGTACTATGGATTCCTTTAGCTCTGCCCAGTATCTGTAGTTGACAGATCAAAGCTTTTAACTGAGTAAACTAATCTATGCTTCTGTATTTGAGTCAAATACGCTTGATTGTGCACACCCTGCTGACTAAAAATTGTGCTTAATCAGCGTAAATGCATTCTTTGTGTGCAAGAGCACAGTGTTTCTTTGGAAACAGACTGGAGGGTTTTAGCTGGGGAAAATGGCTGTTGTCCAGATCACCAGCAAATTGGAAGGTTGTTTTTGTGTGGACTCGTTAAGTACACATGGAGCACTGGAAGTCAATGACTGTGGGATGGTACATCCATATGGCCACAGAGGGGGTCAGAAAATCGGCTGTCAGAGAGATTTTAAATGGGAATGGATGTCTGTTGTTCCACTTTGAAAAGTGTAAGATGTAAACACTAAACTTGGGAACTTGCTCAACACTTAGAAGGAGAAAGGATATCACCATAATTCCTAAGTACAGAGACAACTTTGGTAAGTGTGTGTGTGTGTCCCTGAAATTTTCATTACTACATTTTGTTATTGAAGACAAACAGCAATTAGAAAAATAAACACCTGGTCCCCACCCCCCAACAATTAAAATTACCTAACAAAGGTTATTTTTCTCCTTCTAAATAATTTTTGCTTTTCTCTGCTGTGGAGTCACTATTTCCTTCTTCCTTCATGCACAGGACTCACAAAGTAAACAGGATCTTAATGAAACAGTGAAACAACGAAGGATTTGGCTAATTTACTGTCAAACTTTACAGTTTCTCTCAAGCCTAGTGTTCTAGGACCTAGCATTCTTCTTCACTTCAGGATCGAGAAGCAGGAACAAGAAGAAAGCAAGAAAGCTCTTCAATTTTACATATATATTACTTGTGTATTTCCTCAAACAGAAGGTAATCAATCTAATCTAAAGCACTACAAAACCATTTTCTTTGGCCTTAATTGGCTGGAAGAGGTGTAGCTATAGTACAGGTGACCCTTTGTGTGAGAAGCAGATAAAAATCAAAATTTGAGTTAAGGCTCTTAACTAACCTGAGTCTTAGTGCTGTGCTCCAATACATGCCTGCAATGCTGTAACTACCACTTTGTTATGCAGTGAATACCTAAAGGTATTACATCTCCAGTTACCAGGTATTTAGGAAGAAAATCGTCCAAGGGGTGTCTACAACTAAGAAAAAAGAAGGTGAGAACAATTTTTTTGATAATTTGAAAGGAAACTTTGCATGTCTTTTCTAGGTATGGAGCAACAGTTGCAAAAATTGTAGGAACAGGATGGAAGAGCACCATTTCAGAAAGATGAGCAACTAACCCTCAGAGGCCTTACACCCGATATTTTGGAAGAGTACCTGAAGGATATAGCTAAACTATGGAGGATGATCAGAAAGGTAAATATTACCCTTACACATTCAAATCTATTTTCTTTTGAAATACATCTTTTCACAGGGGAAACTGATTTGCTTGAATGAGTCTTGGAACAAGAAACCTATTGTGTTTTTCCATTAAAGTAAAAAATCATCCTGTTTTCTAGTTGTACTAACAGTTTTTGTTTTCCAAAAAGACAGTACTTCTTTCTGTCTTTTTCACCGAATCACAGAATGTCAGAGGTTGGAA
>NW_009729309.1:0-27965 GCF_000703405.1 Apaloderma vittatum | reverse complement strand
AATTACTTTTCTCTTTTTCTTGGTAGAGGCACTCACGATACGCGGTTGTTGTGACTGCCTTACCTTTGGCAACTCCCTGGATGTGTTTCGGTCATTGTTTTCACCTGGCTCTTCATCAGATGCCAGGGCCTCGTACCTGTTGCTTAGGGGCAACTGGGAATGTGTGGGAGGCTGGGTATGAGGTTGCTTTCTGCTCCGAAAAGGGACCTGTTTCCATTCCCCCTTGTCCTGGGCTCCAACTGCCTGATGAGCCTCCTTGGCGGAAAGCAGGAAGTGACTCCAATGGTCAATCTCCAAGTTATACGAATACAGTTGCTGCAAATTGTCTTTGAATTCATAGGCAGTGGAGGATATATTAAGCATTATCCTCTGCAATTCCTGTGAAAGATCAAGAAAATTTTATAAAGATAGCCTGTTGCCACCTCTCCATCCTCTACTATTCAGGCTCACACTGGGTGCAATTTATGGAGCTTTGGGTTTATGTGAGAAATAATAGATAGTTGCCTTTAAATGATCTGGTTACTGACTATACCCAAAGGCACAATGACACCTCTCTTCCTTGTCTGTGCTGTGGTAGATGTGGTAGGCGTGCTACAAAAGTGAAGGAGAACATATGGCCTCAGCTTTAAAGAGCTTACCAAAACAGTATCAGCTTCTAATGGTTGTACAGACTCTGTCAAAATGCAAATTTCAACATGTATTTCAATACTTTCTAGGTTGATAGGGCTGGGACAAAGGCTGGACTCAATGATCTTCTAGGTCTCTTCCAGCTGATATGATTCTATGATGCTAATAAGTGCAGAGAAAACACCATATATTTACCAAATCAATTAATATACAGAAACTCTCTTTTGCTGCATCATCTCCCTTGTTATGAACTGTATTATTGGCAGCTGTATTAGGAAGGCTATCTCCAAACCTACTTTACCAGCAAGTTAGTTTCATTCCTGGCCAGATTGAGATGCCTTCATGTCAGCATAGCTCACCTGACTTCAGAAGTGTGGACTTTTATATATCAGTACAAGTAAGAGCAGAAACATGTTAATAGTTTCTTTTACATTTTTACTTTTATTTTGTGATTGGCCGTATTGCAGGTGCCATAAAATATTAATTTCCAGCTTGCCTTAAAGGTAAGTACTAATTTCAAGGCATTGTCTACTGGTGCAGGAAAACTGAAAAGGAGAGCAGAAAAGATGCATGAGACAAGTCTGGTTTTATGTTGTAAACAACATGATTACTCTTCCCTTGCACATACATTTGCAATTAAATAATTATATTGATTTATTCAGGCTTCTGATGTTTACATTTGTATTGTCTCAGGACATTTTTGTCTAAAGAATTGTTACTTTTTACTTGTGATATCAATCAAGCTCTTATAAGATCATCACAGTTTAGTTTAAATGCACACTGTACATTTGTGTGTAACCAATTTAATCAGTTATGCAAAACTACCATAAATGAACAAGATACTTAAGGAAAAAAAATATACTGATTTATGAAAAAGAAGTGTTATCTGTAGATAGATAATTGAGGAGACTATCTCTGGATACTATTTCCTTATATAATCTAGAATTATTAGATTCAGGCTCACTTTGTTTCTTTTGTCTATATTTTAGGCTTTGAATTCCAATTACAACTCACCTTATTATGTCTCCCAATTTCGCACTGAAATTAAATCAGCTTGCTTTTTAAAGAGAAAAATATGTTAAATTTAAAATTATGTTTTAAATGAAACACAGGTGGTTTAAGGGGAGATTTCTTATCATGACATTTATCTACCTGTTATAAATGGCTTTTTTCTATTATTTAAGTGCCAACAGCGTGCTCTATGCTGTACAAGCCAAGAAGTCTAGACAGTCCCTTCAAAATGAATACGCTTTTTAAACAGAACAGGACAGAACCGGTGCTCGTGTTCCTCCTTGTATTGTGACCACAGCTGATGTACTAAAAAGCAGCTTCCTAGCATTCTGTGTGGGAGATGCCAGTGCTCATTTCCAGACCATGGGACAAGAACACAATAAGACGGTGGAAATCAGTTGTCAAGAGAAAATTCTACTCTTGGGAAGTGACTGAGGAAGGTGACTAAATATTCCATGGCACTGATTCTGCTGCACATGAAAAACACAGTTATAGTTGTGGAACAAGACTGCACTGCATGATCACTGCTCTAAAAACAGTAGGAAGGAGGGAGGGGAGAGAGATTTTTCTTTATGTTTTTTCCCAGTAAACTTGTTTGCTCAAGAAAAGAAGTGAAGCTAGAAAAAAGCATGCATGTCTGATGCTGATGCCTAATGCACTGGAGAAATTGCTCAAAAGCAGTTTAGCCCTGGAGTGAAGCTTGCTTTCCTGGTATTCTGTGAAGTCTGAGAATCTTTACATTATATATATGTATATGCACACGTATACTACATACACATACACCCCCCCCCATATGCACAAGACCCCAATATACATATATGTGTGTGTGTGTGTATGTATACTCCCACTTATTCTACTACACAAGACAATTGGTAGGCATTGCTTTCACTAGAAGGCACTTAATGATAGTTTCTGGCTAATGGGATCCTACATTTAACAAATATTGAAGGGGTTTTGAGTTAATAACTCAGGGACAGAGGGATGTAGGAGGGGTTAATGTATGTGCCTTAGTACCTGGTCCCATCTTTTCCCCCTGTTGTATTTACACATGCATTATGCTGCTTATGGTCTCCTAGTCTAAGGCTGTAGGTATTTGTCTAGATAACTGCGCATGCTGAAGTACTACCTACTTTAGCAGTCACATGTATAAATGAAATACAAGCAAGACACAAAAAACAGCACCTAGAGTATAACCACTGTGGCAATCTGCAAGCTCACGCAGTACAAGTCTGCTTAATAACAAAGCAGACTTAACAAAGCAGTCTCCTTAAGATTCACATCTCTGGGATTCAGACATTATGGGCAACATTTAATTTAAGTAAACTACCAGCTAAGCCTTTTCTAGCAACCAACAGCATCCTGTGTGGTTTAGACTGAAACCTGGAGCTAAAAAACACAAGGTTGCGACAGGAGTCTTCAGGCATACGGGAGGCTGGGACAGTCACACAAGTGCTCTCTTTTGCGAGTGAGCCTCGTGCATCTTTCCTGAGCACCTGCAATTCAGCCCCTCTATCCTACATACCGTGTCACTTCTTGCTTTTACAGAGATAGCTGCATTTCTGGTGGATTATTGTAGTTCAGGCCATCTTCCAGGTGACACATGGATATGTAGTTAAGATTCTAAGTTACTAGCCCTCCTGCCTAGAATGGTTTAGAAAACCTGTGATGACTTCTCTGACAATGTTCCAGAGAAATCCAAGTGACCACCTGAGCAAGGTGTTTACTTTTCCTTTCTGTCCTCTTCATCCCATGCCTACCTGAACTGTTACTGGCTGGTCACTTACACTTGCTTGCAAAAGGACACCAGAGTAGCAGGTGTCGAACAGCAGTGATCAAAGATAAGTATCTTTCTTTTTCTATCTGTCTTCTAGGTCAAAGTAAACAAAGGGACTACTCAACATGGCTGAAGGACCTGTCAAAGAAACTGTTTCAGGATGGACCTCTGGTTCTTCAAATAGAAAAAAAATGCAGGTTTTGTGCTAAAAAAATAAAAAAAAAGAAAAAAGCTGATTGAACAGTGAGACAAAAAACAACGGACACCTTCAGACCCTCTTTCTAACAGGCACTAAGGGAGATGCCCCAGACCTCCTACCTTGGACCTCCTGCCTCCCAGCACCAGAAAGCCAGAGCAGAGGCATTGGTGCCATCTTCTGGCTCTTCCCTACCCTGGCCACCACCAGCGTGGGCCATCTGGATTAAGACGTGAACTCAGCCCATTCGGTGCTTTTGGAGCCTCCTCCACACTCCTGGCCGCGTCGAGTCTCCTTAGTCTACACAACACTAAAAATACCAGGATGACCTTGCAGCAGAAGTCAATAGACAGCGCAATGTTTGCCCTGAAGGCTGTACAGTTCATACTTGCCTTAACCCAACTGCGTTGCACATCAGAGAAACTCCGTGCAAGCTTTCTGAAGTAACATGCTGCTGTTAATTCTGAACGATTTCTAAGTCAGTGGTTTTCTTCTGTTTGGTTTTGTTATGTTTTCATTTCAGGGAATAAGGCTCTGCTGCTCCACAGCTCCAGAGCGACCAAGTAGAAAACTGCCAGTGGTCTGAGAAGTGCTTTACTTTCGAGGCTCCACAGTGGTCAAGAAGCAGTTTATAATGGATAAAAAGAAAAAAAAAAAAACACAAGAAAAAAAAAGATCTTTTAGAGGGTTGGGGGTGGGAAAGGGGTAACATAAACTAATAATTGAACCTACTGGAAATAAGCAGCAGAAACAGTGCTTCTTAATCCTGCTGCTTTTATTTATCGCACTGTAGGTGCTTTTATAGCTATCTCTAAATGTCTTTTACTAACTACAGAGACATCTGTAGATTTCTATCAACAAAGGCCAACTAAATATGTACTAGCTACGTTTACTCTTTTGTATCTAATTTCAACTGAAAATTCTCTGTAAGTGAGCTTTTTTTTTCTAATTGCACCATAAGGGACCCATATATTTTATTTTTTTGTTTCATTTGGGGAGGGTGGGGAGGGACTAGTTGAGTTGAAGAAATATTGGAGACCTTTATGTGGTATATTTGGGGGATCTGTTAAGTGTTAGAGCGTGTATTTTATCTTCCTGTATTATTGTGGCTGAAAAAAAAACCTGTGCTGTTACGTAGTTGGCAACAAGATGCCTTTGGGAATTTTGCTAGTAGGTCAATGTGTATATGAAATACTCTGAACTCCTAGGAACATATGTTTTGTTCTACATCTGATCTGTATTTTTGAGCACTTAGGTGGCTTTCATTAGGAAAAACCCAATAATTTGCTCAGGCTTTTCAGAAACTTGGATTGTCATTGTTTCTTTGCTAAGACTTCGCATAGGCAAACGCATGCACCTACCACACCTGAGGTGACCACGTAGCTTTTGAGGGCAAGAGAGGGAAGGTCAGTGCTTGGAAAGGCTCAAGATGCCTCTGAGCAACACTCTTTTCCTTGCTGGCCAAACCTTCGCACCCACAGGGCTTCCGAGCTTTCACACCAGTTATCCATCCCTGTACAAACTAGTGCCCTTTGCTGTGTCTGCATGGATGTACAGCGCCACAAGCAGCAGCTCTGGACAATGACAGAGGAACAGGCATTCATCAGTGAAAACAAGATATGGGACATGTTCAGGAAGTATATTTATTCAGTGAGATTTTGATATATATGTACATCTGTAAGTGTGTGTGTGTGTATGTCTATGTATATACACAGGAATAACTATTGATGGGGGCTGCATAACCCAGGAAGATTCTGATGCAGAGGCCAAGGGCTCCAGCACCAGATCCTGCTAGGGATTTCCTGTGTGGATTAGACACGTCCCCTAGGCCTCATCCCTTAAAACATTCATTGCTGGTTTGGATCTCAAATTTAAATTTTCAGGCTTGGCTCCCTGAAATTTTGACTTCATTCTGGATAGAGCTGCTTTTCACCCCCTGGAAAATCATGCAGCTTCCAAGCGCCAGGCTGAAATTTCCCATAACTTGAGAAATTTTGAAAGTTTTTACTCTTCTGTAGTATTAAATATAGCAGTTGTATAGTATTAAACACAATGTAGAGGTTTAAATGGAATGAAAATGTCATAACACAGTATTTTAGCTTTCCCTATATACCAGTTAATCAAAATCATATTTCTATAGAAATCATTTTTTAGTGTGAAAAGAAACCAGTTTAGGCACCTAAGCAGCAATTCAATTTTCAGAAGATAATTTTTCATACCTTACAGTGATTTCCCATGGAATGGCAGCTACTCATAGTTAGCAATTGTAGAAGTCAGACAATTTAATGAAGTGTCTACATGTAGCTTTTAGGCCTGGTTTTAATTTAGAAAATTTTGACCTTAAATTCTTTGTGTCTTAGTCTTCCTGTCTATAAAATGGGAATAATATGGGCCTCACAGGCTTTTGTGAGGTCTGAATTGTCAATGTTTGTAAAGTGCTTAGGAAATAGGAAGCACATCTAATTATTAAAGATTACAATATAAATGTGCATTCATATATTATGTATCAGGTAGATATACACACACTCACATACACACAGAATACATATATATACACATACATACCTATATGAAGTTGATATTCATATCCCTGCTTAAGTTGCAGTTAGAGCATGACCATTAAAAATAAATTAGGACTATTGACTACTAAACTAAATGATTAGTGGACAGATCTCTTCTGGAAGCAGTTTAGAGCACAGTAATGTGAGTATATCTGGATGACATTTTTGATTTGTATAGCTGTATCCTCCTCAAAATCCAGTAAAGAATGTTATTTTTCTAGGCTGGGCTTTTGTTATAAACTTAAATATTCAGAAGGCAAGAGATACAATCCAAATGTGTCTTTTTTTTTTTCTTTTCTTTTTGGCATTTGTTAATTCTGAATGTATTTTTAACAAAAGTGATTTTTTTGACTTACTAGTGTAATTTGCATTTAAAAAAATAAATGGAAAAAAATATAGGTTTCCAAGCTATTCATGGGACCCTGCTGCTATTCTCAACTTACAGGAAACAGAATTACTGTTCCAAATGGAGCAACAATGCAGGATAAAGAATTCTGTTACATTTACATGATGACAATCCCAATCTGTGCAGTGCGTGGATGTGACAGCACTGAATAGAAATTGCCAGGTCATGACACCATTTTAACTCTGTCATAGGTAGCAGGCAGTTTCATTATCACTGACACTAAAAGGTTTCTTGTACAAGGCTGACTGCAATACACTCTTCACTTAGAAAATGGAGCTTTTCTGCCCACTCATCAGGAATTTTAATCCTATGATAGGTTTGCAGTCACCAACAGTGCAAGTATTGCAAAGTATTGCAAAAGTAATCCCTGTTAAGAAGGAGCTATGTAACATGGATATTTCCACTGCTTTAATATTCCTTTATATGCTGTTCGTTGTTCCTACACTGAAAAGATGAAATCCCGTCTTAGGCAACATCTTTAAGAGCTCACATGTATTGACAGCTTGGCTGAGGTCACTTAATAAAGGCGGAGCAGAACAGTACACATTTTGAGATACTCAGTCATGCTCTCCTAGGACTATCCCTTAGAAAGAGAGTTCACTAATTATTGTTGTTAGGATTTTTTTTATGCCATAATTATAGTACAAGTGATACTTTTCAGTCAGGTAAGGAGAAACAGTCTGTGCTCCACTTGCTTAATTTAAGTACTGGTTGCAATACTCAGCTACCTTACAGAATTTTGAGAAAGGCTGGTGCAGTGGAGTGGCCATTAAATCAGCATCCAAAGGTTTTGATCACTTGTACTCTCACCTTCCATCTGAGCACAATAACAGTAGTCAAAGCAAAATTCCATACACCTTGAATCCTTCCAGCTTGTAATATTTTCATTTCCAGTCTTCTATTTTATCTTTCAATACAATTACTCAGAGGATGATTTTTCTCACAATGATGGAAAGCCCCATGAACAGTCTATGTGTATGTATTCCTTGTTTTCTTTCTACTGATGAGACTCTTCAACGTAGCTGAGATTAAATTGTTGGAGTTTTTTAGTTTCTTTTCTAGCTAATCTGAATCTGACTTCTTCCCAGTTTACATGGATTGGCAACAGGCACTAAAGGTGAGCCAGGTTTTATTGAAGAATCGATGCATAAAAATACTTCAGACAGCTCTATGTCCACTACTTCTTGGAGAAGGATGTAGTCAGTTGTTATGGTAATCAGTCTGCTCCAAGCTATGTGCAATGTTAATGTAATTGCCATGCATAGAAGAAACTGCCCTTAGACTGTGCAGCAATTCATCCACATATGGAAGTGACACAGCACAGAATCAGTTAGTAAAAGATGTTTCTTTCCTGTAGTCACTAATACATTTCATCCCCAGCCCTGGACTGGATCAGCTTTGTTTGGTCTCACATCCTGATAATCCCTCTGTTCAGACATTCACCAAGAAGGACAATTGCAGCCCATTGGAGTTGTGACCTTTGCATAGCAGAATGGGACAGAAAGAAACACATTGTACCACATCCAGAGTTTTCAGGAATGTCACACATGCAATTGTTGTGCATCTCTCTTCATATGTACGAGAGTCTTTTAAAATGCACTTTTCCTTTGTCTCGGAAATCAACTCAGATAATGTCTTTTACAAGTATCTTCCAAATCCTGCCAAGACCACTACAGAGTTCCAGTCAAAATACCATCTCTTCTCTTCTCTGTTGAATAGAAAATTTAGCTCTTGGGGCTTATGAATGCCTTGGTATTATTATTTTTGATAGATAGGAGCACTGTGAAACATGAGAATTAAAAAAAATAATAATTGCTTGTGATCGTCTCTGATTCAAAGTTAAATTTCTTGTAGAAAAGTCACTCTTCTGCATTCACCAGTGGATCTTTGCTGCCATCTGTTACCTAATCATTTTCCTAGCTTTGCCTTTGTCCTGCTGGGTAATAGGTTACATGGAGCTAAACATGAAGAAGGATGTTCATATTCAGCTTGTGCTCTTCAGCAGTCTTCTGTTCTGCCACACAGAATGCAATTTCATATCTGTTTCATTTCTTTCTTCCTGTTACCATCTTCTTTTCCCATTCTCACTCTCTCCCTCTGCCAGAGCACAACCACAAATAACCTCTCCAAATGACATACTGCTCTGTCACATTCACTGTTTCAAACTGGCCACATAATGACGGCGATGACACTCATGGAGTATGGTGTGGCTATGGATATTTGCAAAACTGGAAGAAGAGGAAGCACAAAGGTTGGCTACATCATCCAGAGGCCCCTGACACAGGGAGACACTTAACACGATGGTGAAGGCTGTCAGTCTTACGGAAGCCATGAGGCACTACAAGCCCTAGTAGGAAACATTTTCAAATGTGCAATTTTATTTGCTAAAGCTATAGTTCAGTGAGTACACAAAGAGTCATAATTATCTGGAGCTACAAATGACACAGGTGAACTAGAAGAAAATTCATAGAAAATGTGTTTGTGAACACATTAACTTAATCAGATTCACATTTCACTCTCTCATATTTGTCTCAGATTTGGGGTTTTTTTCCTCTTGCAAATATCTGAATGGTTGGTTTCTATGCACACAGGTGAATTTTTTGTTCCTAAAAGAATGTGTAAGTATGTGCAATTGCATTAATTTACATGGGATTCTCAGTATTCATGCATTTATGTGCATTTATATTAAATGTTGCCTCATTTCTTGCTGCCATACACACCTATATAAACATGGAAACATACCTGTCATGTGATTATATTTCAAGATGAGGATACACCACACACACCATTTCTCCCCTTTTCTACTTAGCTTTTACTATTCCTCCTCTCAAGAGATTCAAAGTCCCACATGGTTATTTTTCAGATGAGCATTCAGTATACAAAAATTACAATTTCTGATACTTACCAGATGTACAAGCGCAATGCAATTTATGAATACATTAGATAAGAAATTTTTTTCTGCAAAAAAGTTTATGTGTTAAATAAAGTAAATAAATTAAAAAGTTTCCATTGGAAAAAAAGAGAGAAATAAGAAAGAAAGTATGATCTCTCAGTCCCACTCTGCTGTTAAATTTTGATTAATCAATAAAGTGGGTGCCAAAAAACTTCAGTAAAAAGATAGTCAGGGAAAAGGGAACTTGAACTACAGTTATAAGGTAATAGATTAAGCATGTACATATGAAAGTCGAGTAAAAATTCAGCCAATTGTATCTCACCAGAATATCCAATTAATTTATAGCTTCATATAGATGTATTATATCATATCCTACATTTTAAAGACATCTGAAGGAGTAACTACAGGAGAACAACATTGAAGGGACTGCAAATTGACTGCCATCACAAAAAACTGATGGATTGATTCAATTAATCAGTAAGTCATTTTTAAGAGTTCTGCAAGGATTTATTTACCAAACACTTACATTGTTTATTTTGCTCTCTGGAGGGTATGTGTACAGTCATTTTTCTTCATTATTCTTCTTGTTTCATTCATCAATTTCTGAGAAATATTTTCTTGCCAATATGTGACATGTGAGGCATGTAAATTGTCCACATTTCTAATTTAAAGCAATGCACTCCAAACTTCCACTAGTTGAGAACTTTTGTTTATTTCCCTCAGGTCCTGAGAAATACTAGCCATCTATAGTTAATATAAAGATGTATTTTCCATTTAATCTTTGCTTTCACTGTCTGCTCAATATGACAGGGCTGCAAAGTCTTGTCTAGCGTAACATAGATACCTGCTTAAACTTTAGACAGAAACTTACTATGAAAAACATTTTGAACAGTGTTGATGATAAATAAACAACTGTTCCATCTTTGGTTTGGTCTTATATTTTCTAGTTCAAATCCAAGAAAAGAACCTAAGAATGTTTTAAGAATGTCAACAGTTTCACTATGTTTTCCATAGGGTTAGATAACTTTTCTGTTTTGTCATAGTATGTTCTTCAAAGTAAATTCATAGAAATCTCCAAATTAGATCAAATTGCAGATTGAAAAATGGCCGATTCTGGGCATCGCAAAGGTTTGTGAGGGATGAAGAAATGAAACAGAAAGGAAACCATGCTTTGAAAGAGCTGAATCTCATTTGAACTAATATTTTTATTTTAAACTAAGAGGAAAACCGAACCTCTAAATAAAAAAACCCCGCATTTCTCATATACTCATTGCAGATATATATATAAGTAGCATGGATGTGATTTTCAGGCATCTTCAGCGCTGGCCAAAACCTGACCCCACTCTTAGGTGGCTAGGAACAACTTCTCAGGAAAGTAGAGATCACAGTCCCAGTGACAAGAGCCAAGGCAGCCTGAACTGTGTGACTGTCTTCCCCTTCTTCTTTTCAGAAAACGTCATCTATCTAAACTGAAGGGCGTCAGAGGGATGGAGGCAAAAATATGGAAGTACAACATTTAAAGGCTAATGAAGATGTTAGCAGAGTGAAATCATGGTACAGATGTGATTACAATCAAAAAGTTTTTTATGCAGAGGTAATGGGGGTGATAAGACGTAGGAGGAAGCCATGTCAGCATGAACCAGGCACTGAGCCCTATACCAGATATCCTTCCATAACTTAAATATAAAACAGTACCTGGGCTATACTCAGCTCTCCCTATATGCAGCACTCATGGGGCTGCGCCTCAAATCCTATGTTTAGTTTTGGGCCTCTCATTACAAGAAAGACATTGAGATGCTGAAGCATGTCCAAAGGAGGACAATAAAGCTGGTAAAGGGTCTCAAGAACAGGTTTTATGAGGGGCAGCTGAGGGAACTGGTGTTGTTGAGCTTGGAGTAAAAGAGGCTGAGGGGAGATCTTACCACTCTCTACAACTACCTGAAAGGAGGTTGTAGTGAGGAGGGGTCAGTCTCTTCTCTCAAGGAACAAGGAATAGGACAAGAGGAAATGGCCTCAAGTTGCACCAGAGGAGGTTTAGATTAAATATTAGGAAAAATTTCTTCCAGCGTTGGAACAGGCTTCCCAAAAAGTGGCTGAGTCACCATCCCTGGATATATTTAAAAGACATGTAGATGAGTTGCTCAGGGACATAGTCTAGTGGTGGACCTGGCCTTGTTAACAGTTGGACTCAGTGATCTTAAAGCCCTTTTCCAACCTAAACGATTCTAGGATTCTAGCCCAGTATGAACAACAATGCTGTGCTGCTACTTGTGTCTGAAAAGATGATCTGGGATCAACAAAGGCAGCAAGTGATCACATTGTAGGTGATGACAATACGCGATGTTTTCAGAGAGCCATATAACATCTGGCCAGCACCATTTCCCTCTGTCTTCACATTTTTCTCTGTCCACCAGTTTTATTCTTTTGTGATTGTTTCCAATAATACAAACAGCTGTTTGAATTCTTATTCATAGCTTTGACCAAAAGCTGCTTCCTTCTTCTGAATGAGTTTGAAAATCATATCCCCTAAAACAAAATGGGCTATAGTCTTAGGTACCAAGTATTTCATTCTATTCCCAGGTCTAGCCTAAAACAAAGCCTAAAACAAAGTGCTTAGCCTAAAGCTAAGCACTTCTCAGTGGTGCCCAGTTACAGGATTGAAGACAGTGAGCACAAGATGTTCCCTCTGAACATCAGGAAAGACTTTTTAACCATGAGGGTGATCAAGCACTGACACAAGTTACCCAGAGAGTCTGTGAAGTCTCCACCCTTGGAGATTCAAATGCTGGCTGGACACAGTCCTGGGAAACCTGCTGTATGTGGCCTTGCCTGAGCAGGAGGATTGGACTAGATGATCACGAGAGGCATTTTCCAGCCTTAGCTATCCTCTGAATTTGTGATTCACCTCTCATTTAAGATATATTTTTTCCCGTTGGAAATATTCCTAGTATCTCAAGAGGATGAAAAATTATTGCTTGTTGTGTTGAAGGAGTCTCACAATTAGCCTTTGTACTGAAAATAAGAGTTTTAGGTACAAAAGAAAGTTTTCAGGAAAAACATCCGATTCTACAATGCATTGGTTTTTATTTTCCCCTTCTTTGAATCTCCTGCAGCTGGCTATCTGGATGAAAATCCATCTCCATTATGGTCAGTAGGAATTTTGCTGTTCGTTTCAGCAAGAATTAAGGTTTTTCCTCTTGGCAATTAAGATGCCTGTACATTTGCTTTGCTTGAGAAACAAAACCCCACAACAATTGCCCCCAATAACTTTTAAATGTCTCTACAAAATTTTTGGGGTTTTCCCCTTTCATGCTGAACATTTGTGAAATGCATGGTCTGATGATATAAAAATCAGCACTCATTTGTGCTGACCTACAGAGTTTGCTCATTGCACATTTGTGCCAGTAAAATCTTTCTATCATTCCCACTTTTCTGTGTATTTCATTTCATGTGAATGAATATCACTCCAGGGGATTAGCGCCCTGGGAGACTTTCTGCAAAACATAAGTATTAAGGAGGAATCGAAAGACATTTGCATAGCTATTTGGACGATGTGATAGTGGGAATCTGCTACATGACCTCTTTTCCCTTTATAAATAAATGTTAAATACTAGTTGTAACCTACAGTTCTCAGCCTAAGTATTTCACATCCTTCTAGCTTCTTGCCCAATTGCACAGAGCTCTTCAGATTTGATAAGTTTTCCATTGAGCAAACTAATTCAGCAGCATGGAAATTTTTGCACATATACAGAAAGATAGGCTAATAATATCCGATGCTTCTGGAAATTCAGTACTTTTACCAAAAGCACCACTTAGTCTGGAGTTTCTCCTGAGCAAAAAAATGCTTCGCTTTCTTTAATTCACAGCCTGAAATGTAGTTCCTGTCAAAACTCTGTCCAAGTGAGACCCCCACCCTGACAGTCACTGACATGCACAACCCTGTACTCCGCTCTGTTAAAGGAAATTCATGAGAAACCAGTACCACTTCTCCAGGCCTGTTCCCCTGGGCTTGTTTTTCTCACATCTGGACACCTGCAGCTCTTGCTCCATGGTAGACTCAGTTCACATGGGTATGGTGGGTAATTAATTGAGTGCCAATTCAAATTAAGCAGGGTCTCTATGTCCTTAGGGAAAAAGCATCCAGTCTGTCAGCAGTGCTGTGCTACCTGAGCAGGGCCAGCTCTGGGCACAGGTATAACAGAGAAGCCCTTCAAGAAGGGACAGCTAGGAAGGGAACCCAGATCTACCACCCTGTTCCCCACTCCCTGATCCCTGCTAGAGTCCCAAATAGCCATGCGCTTCACAATGGCTGCAGCACCAGCAGTTCCCAGAGGCGACCAAGGGCACCATCTAAGAGGTCACATCCTCCTGGCACCAGCAGGAAAAGCAAATCTGGATCTGCAGGAACAACTTCCCAGGTCTCTGTTCTAACTCAGATCACATCTTTTTTGTAGGAGGAGCAGTCAGACTTTAGTCTAGCTCCAGCTTTTCATGTTTGAGGTGACAAAGCCCTGTTTTGCTTCACTACTGAGAGACTTTGCACTGGCAAAAAAGTTAGTTCAATTAGAGGGGGGAGTTTTAGCAAACAAGGACAGTACTTAAAAATTTTTGCATTAGGAAAGATGTAACTTGAGTGAACTTCTTAAAAATAAACTTCAGGTGAAAAAAAGCTAAGACACTGCTTGAACTTGAACATATTCAAGCCTCTTTTACGGATGTTCTTGAGTTACACACATAATTATTTAGCTTCATTAGTTTTATTACTGGTTATTGATGTACTTATTTCTTTACTTGTTTATTTTTTACAATTGCTCATTTCAGTGGGGAATATTTTACATTAAGAAGTACATTTTACATTTGGAAAAATCAAAGGAAATGACAGAAAAAATTGACATGGAAGTCTTACACAACGCCGGAGAACAGCCTTATTAATCATGAGGATCAATCTCAAAAACTAGTCCCAAGCTCAAACCTACGGACCATCTACACTGCAAAAAGTTTCTCAGTCCCAGAAGATGTCCAAATTATGGCCAGGAGCACTGCTTAACATAGGTTGTTAAATTCTGTTTAACTGGGTTGACTGGTTGCTTCCCCACATCATCTCCCAGTCCTACCACTTTGCTGTAACTTGCTCTCTTAAGGGCTCCAAACTTTTGAAATGAAAGTTCAGTTATCAGTTTTTGTCTCTGAATTATTCCTTTCTGACACTTCACTTTTAATCTGTATTGTCTGTAACAGAACCTGAAGAGACCAGATAGATTCCGAGAAGAACCTGCTAGCATGTACAACTACCGGACTCACTGGAGCAATACAGATGGAGAAGAGTCCCCCAGGCCTAGCCTTCTCAAGTGTTATGGGGCTGTTTGCAGTTGTAAAGAATTGGACTTAGCAGCCCAAGCCATCCATTCAGACGTCCATTCAGATGTGGTGTCCATGAGGGCACTTAACCTCAAGCTAGACCTCCAGGTTCACTGAAAGTCAACGGGTCTTAAACTCTTAGGTATTTAGCTACTTACACCTTTTTGAAAGGCTCACTAATGTTTATTTTCTGTTTCAGATTCCTCTGAAATGGATCAATACTCTGTGATTAGACCCTGTAGACAGGTACACTTCATTTGTCGGGCTAAATGTAGTCATTTGGTTCAGCCCTCAACTTCCAAGGCTCCACGTGTATCGCACTCCACTAATTTCCCTGAGACTTTTCACAGCTTGTAGGGGCAGAGAACAGAAGCTTCATCCACATCTGCACTGATATTTTTATTTTGCCACTAGTTAATTTTGTTTGAGCTCCCAATATAACCAATACATGTCAGTAATAACAAAAATAGCCTATCTGCAACAGCCCACGCACTGTGACAGTTTGTACAATAATTTGTTACCCTCTAACTCCATCACTTCAGAATCCCTTCCTCTCCCATCTGTCCTAAACAAGTGGGAGAGGCTTTTGCCAGAAAAAGCATTTTTTTTAAAGTACCTCTCTGGGGGATAGCATAACAACTCTGCCTTAAGAAAAATGTTGTTAGCCCATCCCACGTGTCAGAAGGGAAGCTGCTACTAATTATAACTAAGAGCCTGTCAGTTATCTGAATTCACCAGTAATTCTCATAAGATCCTGAAGAAAGCGAGCAAACACGTCAACAAGAATGTGCCAGCAGCAAGTCACTATAATTCCCTCCCCAGCTTCCTAAAACCTACTGTGGTCTTACAGCAGCCGCAGCTTTGTTCCACAGCCCATGAAACACCTGGGGCTGGTGTGGGAAGCCTGATCCAGGCTAGCAGCTGTCTCCATACAGGCACATCCATAGCAGGTGAGCAGTGCGATAGCTGACGATTTTTTTGACATATCTGGAGCATACTTGGAGATTTGGACAACAGAGGGAAAATCTGTCACTCAGGCTCCTTTACCTGAGGAGCTAAGTGGAAAAAAAAAAAACAACATTTCCTAGTCATGCTCTCTTAAGTAAAACCACATGTGCATTAAAGTGTCGCACCAGCCTCCCTGGAGGGTTCATTGTAGCCAGTTATACTGTGCTCTTTGTAGGATCCAAAAGGACAAAAATCTTTTTGCTGAGACACCTAGGTACAGTCAGTGTTTGTGCAGAGACAACTCTTCCCCAGGGACCATTCCTGCAAGCCTGGGAACAAAGGATCTGCATGTAAACCAGAAAGGACTGCTTCACGTGAAATAATAACCATCTTCATTACTAGGACTTCCTTATACCTCTCTGGAAGTGTAAATGGGCCTTCACAGAAGCAAGAGTGTAAAACACATCTGTTCCAAGGCTTCTGCACTTGCTAAAGGATTACAAAGGGGCGTACGTGAAAATGAGAGCCTGATCGGTCCAACACTCAGCAGAAGGGCAGATTAGGTACCCTCCTTCCTCAAAGCTTTTCATTATTATTACTCATATATAACAACAAGTACAGTAACTGTTTGTTCTTGGTTTGTTGTGTTGTGGGTTTTTTTCAAAAATATGCAGCAGTCCCTATTTGGAGAGGATTCGAAAGACGGAATTTCTCAAGCCAAGCCTGGCTGACGGGTGCTGAAGCACAGCAGCTTTCTTATCCTGGCCATGGTTTGATACAATTCACATTCCTGCACAGAGGGCAAGATAATTAGGGAAGGGAGATAAGAGTAGCAAAGATTAACAGACAGTGAAGAATGCGGTATATTCAGTAAAAGCTTAATGAGAGAATCCCATGGTAACCATCAAGCTTTAGCTTTTGTGTGCAGCCGCCTGCAGAAATGTCACCAGCACATGTGTGGTTTGCTGGCGACGCTTTCTGTTAAAGAGAGAAAATTTGTGAGAAGGTCTGGATTACCCACAAACGTGGCAACAGGGCATAAAGCTAGGTGCATGACACATGCATGTGAACATGGTACACGTACTCTGGTGTCCTGGAGAAGCTGATTTCAGGGTATTATATATATGTACAGGAGCCATAGCATGTTATGTGCAGTTCAAACAGAAGCTAGTGAGCTTAAACTGCTTTTAAAAAAAAAGGGGTTTTTTTCTTTTTCAAAGAAGGCTTGCCAACTTGTGTAGAATCTTTTTTTTTAATAACTTCAGAATCCACCAACATTTTTTCCTGCATATAGAGTATTTTATTTTTCCAACTAGCAGGTACCATTTAATAAGAGGTACCAGATCATTTAAGAAATGTCTGGACTAAGAGTTCAGAGTCCTTTTTCTTATTTTCTCATCTTGAACAGCATAACCTCACCCAGCATAACTAACTGCCATCCAGATTAGTACCAGGCATTTGTCTTAGCTGTGCTGAAAAGAATGGAAGTCAATGCTGTTGCACAGGAACAAATTATCAACCCATGCAATGACAGGCTCAGAACAAAAGTCTTATTGCTAATCCCCTTGGCTGTGACAGCTGACAGTCTCACTGTCCTTCCTGCTGCACTGGCTTTTGAGAGAACTGATCTATGATCAGACTAGTCTGAAGGAAATGTAACAGGCTTTCAAGTTAATGAAGACTTAAAACATTGTGTTATTAGAAACTCAGGCTTGGCAAATGCTGATGGAATCAGGAAACACTATTTAGGTGTCGTTTACTATGCCAATATTGAAAAAGCAGCATTATAGAAACCCAGCATCACGAATTCCTGCAAGAGCAACTGCATTTTGTCACACTCTGCCACAAACATGAAATCTGCAGAAGCCAGCTCTCATCTTGCTGCGGATGAGCTCTGGTGACACGTGTTACGTTGGGAGATGGAGAGTCTCACTGCAGACTCTGGGAGGCTGGGGCACTCTGTCAATGAGGAATTTGCTCTCTTTACACATCCATGATGGATTTGTGGGTCTGAGTCACGCCAATGAGTCACGCTGCCAGCCAGAAGTAACGTCATGTGTCAGAGTCAGAACAAAGCTCAGGTCTCGTGCCATCTCTGCATTTCCCCACTGCTTGCTCCCTGCCTTTGGCTGATAGCAAGGGATATTTCTAGTCCTCAGCTTGGCAGCCTGTGTTACCACTCCTTGTTGGTAAGTAGAGAAGTGCCCTGGATAGAGCTGGCATCTTCCAGGGACCTTTCCCAATCTGAAGAGTAAAATGTTTAATATTTATTAGATCAGCGTGAAATAGCTCCTGAAATAGGAAAAAAACAAAATGTTAAAGAGGAGATATTTACTCTATAAAAGATGGAAAAAAAGTCTAGGAAATACTTATTGTCTTTGGTAGTGAGTACAAAGAAGTGAAATGACAGAACACCTTAAAACTACTTCGTCTGCTGCCTGAGTCTTGGGCTGTGTTGTCTGATCTGCTCAACTGGCAAAGCTGACATGACAGTTTCACACTCATCAGAATTAGGGCCTAATTCCTTAGACAGATCACCTCTCTTGCGTATTGTCTTTCCAAATAAGACCCTAAGCTGATGTAAAAAATCTGCTACTGTATCTTCTTATTCGCAAAGAATCCCTTGCACTGGAAATACGTCCCTTCCTTCATCCCATCACTTGTACTTTTGGTACTTAATTGAAAATTGTGATACCAGCTGTCATGTTTCTTGTTAATGTAATGCTGTCTGTCACAACATAAATATCTAGTATGTAAAAAAAAACCTCAGAAACTTCATGAGAAACAGCCCTGAGCAACCTGCTCTTGATGTCCTTGCTCATTTAGGGGTTGGGCTAGCATATCTTCAGAGATGCCCTCCTACCTCAGCCATCCTGTGATTCAGAAAAACTTGTCTTCTTGCTGGGCAGCAGCAGGCATCCTTGTCAGCCAGTAAACAGAACTTTTCATAGAAGAGTAGCATAGCCCATCTTACAAACTCAGGGCCTATCTACCTCTCTGTTGCATACACTTCAGCACACAAAGCTGTAAAACGTGCAGTGCCAGAAGCACTGCTCTTAGAAGATTTAAATCAGAATGCAACTCATTACCTGCCTTGAATGCACAAATGGTGATGGAAAACAATTAATGCTTTAAGACAACAAGGTGTCTGGAATAGATAGTACACCAATAGATAGAAACACCAAGGAGACAGCTGGTGGTGTTCCACTTCTTTCTTAAGAAAGGTACCCGTGGGTCATCAACAGCTAAACAAGGAAGGAAACGGCTATGAAGGAGATATGTACATGGCAGAGGAACATCCTTAAGGAAGGAGTTTCAAAGCAGGCAGAGAACTAGGGAAGTATATTTCATATCAAGAGAGAGCCTGGCCAGGTTTTACAAGATTAAACCATGAGCTGCCTCACTGGTTTTCCAGATACAGATGGGCACAACTTTCATTTCAGTTGATGTGACAGTGACATTCACTCCTTCCGTGGGTAACACAAGACCAGACACGGTACATTGCGCTTAGGAAGCTTGCTGTGTAGAGTAATGTCATGTTGGAAGTAAATGTGTCTTTGGAGCCTCTGAGCAGAAGCTCTGTATACATGCTTTGACAGGAAAGACAAAGTTCAAGGAAATCACACAGTCTGAGTCAGGGTTAGGACGCTAGGAATTAATGTCGTTAAGGCATGGAGGGATGGCACTTCAGCAGATGCTGCTGTATTCCTTCTGACTTTTAAGTTTGGATTTTCTCCCAAATGTGTATCAAGGTCTGTTCTGTGCATTCCTGTGTATTGTCGGTAGGTCAGCCATGGACTGTGTAGGATGTGAGCTGTGTTGCCTCTTTTCTCCCAGAGGTAGGTGGCTTGCTGCAAAACACCTTCCACATCTCACAGGGCTCGTACGGTCACCACCTGCTGTGCTCACACTGGTACAACCAGCTCCTAAGTGTCTGCAATTTCACCCAGAGAGGAACTCACTTCTCGGCTTGCTTACACCCAGCTCAGGGTGTTCAGTTAGCTCACTGGAGTGACATGGGCCCTTATAACCCTAGGGAAGGGATTTTCTATACTGGCATTTTTATCATTAATGGTATTTCTACTATTTTTCCCTCTGTTCATTCAGCTGTTTTATTTCGCCCTGACATGAGGTTTTGGAAAGGAAAAGACACTCCTTTCACAGGGGTTACAGCTTTGAGCTTTCTGCTTGCTAGAGCCTGTGAAGATGAAATGTTTGACTCCAGAGGTGCATTTTAGCAGCTTAATAAATAAAGAGGTAACACTCTTGACCACCTTGAATTATGTAAGAATCTGCTTGCTGATTTGTGTGCACTTCAGGCAGCCCCTGGGAGAGCCGGCAGCGCTGGTGGCTGGCTCTAGCTCTGCTCATCTGTGTGTGCCCAAGTGTAACTGAAACACCGGAGCTTTAAAATTTTTCATATGTGCCCTGTGCAAAGTGAGGTCATTATTGCTGCTTTAGCTAATGAACATCACCATCGCGTCACGCAGCCCAGAGATCAGCAATGTATTGTCTATTGGAGCTACTTCAAAAATATTTATATATTCATAATAAAAATATTTTTGTAATAATAGTAGTATATCATCAGGCTATCCTCAGAATGGAAGTCTCTGATAATTCATTAATGCATATTAGCTTGTTCAAATGTTTCAGATGTTTCTATACACATTTTATTGCCATATGAAAGAAAAAGATACAAATTGTCAGCATGTCCTAACAATATCTAGTCTTTCACACACATTTGGGACCGACAAAACATGTTTGATCCTCAGACTTCCCGTAACATTGTTGTCAGATCCATAAATCTTTTCAGATGCCTGGAAGGAGTTTTCTTCAGTGTCACTCTTTTCTTTCCTTTCATTTTCCAGTTTAACTTTGTTTTTTACACTCCAGAAGTCCAGATAGGCCAGGAGAACTTGGTTTTGGGCAAGCCGTCCTGACCTATTCTTTTAAAAGATTCATCACATTGATGTTCTCTATTTTTACTCAGTATTTCTGCTCCTTTTTTTGCAGACACTAGTACATGTTGCTACAGGAATTTCTCTTCTGGGCTTGTATTTCACTTTGAAGTCATGCCTTTGTAGGTTTATGATCATGTGCAGAGTCTAGATGGTGCTGAAGCTTAAGATTTGTCAAGAATATCCCCTAAGGTTTGTGATCTATTTCAGCTATACTGCACAGTATGTAGTGACATCCAGTGACAGCGGTAAATTCTTTTCTACTTGAGTATAATTTTCCTGTGATAGGTCTACCTTCTCAATCCTTATGCCCCAAAAGCGTCTCCTACAGAATACTGCTTTGTCCGCTATTTACGGCTTATCTACCTTTTCAGTGTCGTGACCTGAATTTCTAGGAACATACCCTGACACACATCCGGTGACTTTGTTGCTGCCATTTATTGTGGTTTAAAAATTATACAGTCCCTATTTTCCCAAAGTTCTCATCAAATTTTCCCAGTAAGAAGTGCTTTTTGCTTTTTATTTTGGGCTTCTTGGAACTGATCTGTATTAATCTGTGACAGGTAAACTGTTGTGATTTTTAGGATTCTGATTTCCCACCAAGAAGTTGGAGATCTGAAAATGTTTTATTGTTTCTACTTTGTTTGAACAGGTCCGGAGGTACTTTTTTGCCAAGGTCTGATCAAAGTAACTCATGCAACACCAATTTATTTTGCTGTGATTCAGTTTTAGATGGCACTCCATCTTATGAGTAGTGCTGGTAGGTTTTTGCTGAGAGTCTCTATATACTAGATTGTCAACAGCAAGGACTCTTACTTCACCTAATATTTCACTGTACCCTTTCTGGACTTGTTCAGGTGCTACATAACTATACCACAAGGCATATTCCGGAAGAGACTTCTAGGCAGACAGTGGAATGTACTTTGACTCCTTTGTCCAGTCTGACACAACGTCCAGAAGCAGACTGTAATGGCTGAAGAGGGCCTATAAGTGATGTCCTCTAGGGTGGTTAGGCTGTAGCTGGGCTGCAGAGAGGAAGAAAATCCATGTGAGACACTTACTCCAAGGCCCACGTCCTGTGTGATCACATAGTCACCAAAAAGAATGAGAAGAGGGGAAGCTGCACATTAGCTTAGGCTCAGCAGTGACAGTCTCTTTAGATTTGATCCTTGATTTTGGTAGCTACAGAAGGGCCATGCTCACTTTTCTCATGCCAGCACTGGTAATCTCGATCGCTGGGTTTTCTTCCTTTTCAGCTATGCTCAGCTGTATGTTTCTGTCCCCTGTCACTAATGGCAGTCATTACAGCACGTGTGCTGGTTGCACTACTTTTGGAAATAGCTGAATCTTTGGAATCTGGGAGACATCAAATATCCTTTAAACACACAAAGAAAAGCTTCCTCATTTTTTTCTGCTAGAAAATGTGTTCATAGACACCCTACAGACTGTAAAATTGATATCAAGCTTCCTGATGTTAAGGCAGGTGTTCTTAGGGGTGGATCTGCTGTCATAGGTATCACAGAGGCATGAAGGTTTGCCCAGATATTTACATCTAAAATTGCATTTCCTCAGTATGTCTTCATGACATTATCAACCTTACTGATATAAACTATAAAAATGTTGTGGTTTAGCCTCAACATTCCGAGTTGTTCTGCCTATTCCAGCAGATCAGTTCAAGTAACATAAACACATGGTGTGAAGTACATTTCCTTATAGTGCTTTGCAGAAAAACTGAAAGTGGCTGCACTGTTCCTAAGGTGTTCATCTCTGCTCTGTAAGGACCTGGACTGTATTTTTGTCTGTGCCTGTGTTGTGCAAAATGCTCTGTTCTTACACACATCATGAACACCCTTATCTGACAACACTGGCACAGCTTTCCTCCTTTATTGCCTTGTCCAAATTCCAGAAAAGGATGAGTTTGGCCTGGCAGATGTCTTAAAATCCTAGAAAAATGGGCACTGTCCACACACCAGAGTAGCTTTTTCTCCTCCTTAGAGCAAGTCCAATATAACTGAAGTGCATCAAAAACACTAGGCATGTGCTGTACGACTGGCTTGCACATGTACTGCAAATCTGGGCAAGCAGTGCATGCATAGCCATTGCAAAATGTATGCACAGCGTCTCAGATGCTTGCTGTTGATATACTACATTTGTACGCTTCTCATCCAGGGATTTTTGATCAGAAAAATGTGAGGCCTCTAGCCAAGAGCAAATTTATCTGGTCTTGGAACATCAGCTGCTTGGCAAGAAGCCCTGCTTGGGGTACTTTTCTTTGCACAATGCAGTCTGGCACACACTACATGCTTCCAGTCATTGTGTCCTGCCACATGCTTTCCTTCAACTGCTTTTCATACTTTGATGCCACCTACATGTTTGGTGCTTTTTTTCGTTTATATATCTGGTCACTGGTTATAAGGCCATCCATCACATATATTTCATGAATGATTCTTATGACCCAGGAAGTCATCTTTGGTTTCTTTCCATCTCTGTTCATATATTCATGATGTCCTCCACTGTCTGACTTGCTCTCTTTTTTCTCTTAGAGATGTTTCACCTGACTACGGCAGCTATTGCCACTTTATTCCTTCTATACATATTTCCCCATTTAAATTTATCTGATGCCCGAGAACCACTTCTTTTGCATATCTCTTTGATTCTATCTTGTTCCAGGAAGCCTCTTTGCATCACCTTCAGATTATTTCCTTTCTGTTTCCTATAGAAAATATCACCTTGCCTGTATCTGATAAACAATCTCCTTTCCCATGGTTCAGTTCTACCCTATCAGAAACACCTGTCTTGACGAACTCTGAGCAGACTTTTCTCTCATCAACACCTTTGTACTTTCTTCAATTCTGACTCTTAAGGTTTGTATGGACATCTCCAACCTTGACATTGAGCCATTTCTTTTCTTCTGCTAAACCCTCCTAAAGAACTTTTGTTCTAGTTCTAAAGGTCTAGTCATGAATGGCAAATTAGTTTCTTCTTGGTTTTTAAGGGATAAAAAAATAAGCTGCATCTTTTGACTTATGTAGGTGTTACCTTATGTTATTGCCATTCTCCAATTTTTCTTCCTGCACTATCTGAAAGACTGCACTGTCTTTCATTTCTGCCAGTTTTAGTTCTTGCCCTCTTTCAAAACATTTCTGTTTTGCATTACATTTAAAAATTTTGGTTTGTATTAGTGGAATAAAAAAATCAAAGTGGCCTATGTGTGTGCACACGACATTTCCAAAAGACCACAGTTTAGTGAAATGAAGATGTAATTTTACCAGCTTTATGTGAAGTCATTCTCTTTGAATAGGACTTTTGATCTCTGTTGAATTTCAGTTCTTAAATTCCATGGAAGAGAAGCTCAAACTTTATCACAAAACCAGTCGTCCTCGGTAAACTTATCACAGCTATGTTGACACTCTCTCACTAATTTAAACAGCAGGTCAGGAGCAGCCTTTGTTCCAGAGAGCCATATGAAGTAAATTCCAAATTCTCTCAAAGCAACTTAATTAGAGACAAGGAAGTGTGAGCTGAGCAACTTGACTCTGGAGTATGCTGGTTAATGTTCAGATGATTTAATGGCAGGAAAATAGCTCAAATTTCCCTGTAACTGTGGTAATACAGTCTGTACAGCTGATTACCAGGTTGTCATCTTTAATGAGGTTGAAAACATGCTGACAATTCAGTAATGTTTTCTTTTCAGCTGTACAAATGCTGTGGCAACAGATTACAGCTGGATTGTAAGTACTTAACAAGAGCATTATAAAAAGAAAAGAATAATTGGGATGAGAGACTAAATGAGAGAAAAACATAGAAATAGATTAATTCAATGAAAAAAATATTTTCACTAGTCTGAAATGTAGAAATACAATAGCAGAAGAACTAGTCCACGATGCATTCCCCTCACTGGTTTATGTACCAATTTGAAGGTTGTGTTTCTGCTTTTATTTTTTTTTCAGTAGGAAAATAAAGCGGACAAATTAACTTCTGCAAACTGTGGCTGTTACACAGAATGACACAGCAAACATTTCACGTTTTGCATTTTGGGTAAATGTTGTCATTATTCTGAGTTCCAGCATAACCCATAGCACACTAGTTTTGTTAAGTGGTATGTGCTTTGGACATCTAGAAGTCTGTCTTGTGGTCAAAAATTCTCATGTGTAAAATCATAAGTATCAGCTCTGATTTGTATTAGAAATTTAAAAGTAAAATTTAGATAAATCCACTTCTGAATTCATGGAAGTATTTTCATCTCAGAAGGCTGAATAAAGAAGCCCGGTGCAGAATGTAAAGAAGGCCATCTACAGAAAAAGATTTTGAAAATATTTGCAGAAATTGTGTCAATCTCTGTGGGTTTTGTGCATAGATTTCACAGAATGGCCTAAGTTGGAAGGGACCTTAGAGATCATCTAATCCAACCTCCCTGTCATGGGCAAGGATGCCTCTCAACTAGATCAGGCTACCCAAGGCTCCATCCAACCTGGTTTTGAACACCTCCAGAGAGGGAGCAGCCACATCTCTGGGCAATTTATTCCAAAGTCTTGCCACCCTTGTACTGAAGAATTTCTTCCTAAGATCCAATCTAAATCTATTCTCCTTCAACTTAAACCATTTTCCCTTGTTCTATGTGTATGTATGTTGCAGGGGTAAGAGAGTTAATTAATAAAAGTATTCTCAATAACCTGTTTACCAAGAGTACAATTCATCTCTCATCTCAGTGCTGTCCATTATCTAGCCAAGTATACAGATCTTGTAAGAGATTGGCAAAATGAAAAAACTTATCCTGAGCATGAAAGAGGATGTAAATCCAGTCTCAGTTCTAGTTCCTGCTATAATATGCAACATAGCTTTTGTACATAGGAAGGTTTAGAATACCCTTATCTTTTTCTCCACTCCTGCTTTTCTGGTCCCTTGATGATGCCACTGACCGAAAAGCAGGTACAGAAACTTTGTTCCAGAGCCTCTTAGACCATTCTACCATTGTTGATCTGAGTTGAGGATAGAAAGTGTTCTTGGAATCAGCTAAATAGCTTTACAAAGAGTGTCTGGCATATTTGCCATACACCAAAGATATTTTGCATTCCAATAGGTAAGAAAAATTGGCCTACAAAAACCATAATATAAGGCTCTCTTATCTAAGCAGCTCAAAATAGCTGCCACACTGTGCACAAGCATTTTCTGTAAGAACACACCAAAAAAATCAGTGCAGCTGTCCAGCCACGTATGCATCATGTCAGCAAGTTTAATGAGGTTCTACATTAACAATGCCATGGCAAATACAGCAGAATCCTCCATTCAATTCCAGGCACTGACAGTGCAATAAATAATTAAGTAACTTGTTGTACATATTTCAAAATGTCTTAGATGTCTATCAAGATCATTGAAATAGAATTTAAGCCATATACATTGAAAAACAAACAAAAAAAAGGTAGATGTAACAGAAAATGTTTTCCAGGATGAAGAGAATGGTCAATTTGGAACATAAAGGCAAGGAGAATACAGCACAGAAGACACTTGATTAATACTATTTAAAATAACGTTAACAGAAGTTGCTATTCTGTATTTCCCATTTCCTGTTTTAAGAGTGCTAATCATATTTACAGCAGAGAGCTAAATTTTCTCCTTCCATCAAACCATGCTAGCAAGCAAATTACCGGACAAGGGACATTTAAAGTTCTGGTGTGCTGCTGTGTGCTATGATTCATATACAGTCTTACTATCTGACACCCTATAAACAACTATTTTAAAAACAATATCAGCAGTAAATACATTTAATTCCCAAAAGACCCACTACAATTGCTTTGTTTAGTGCCAGAGTTTGATTTGCAAAGCAAAGGTGCTTGTCTGTAAAATTATTTAGCAGGAGAAGGAAAGCCACCACTTCAAGACCTGTTTGTCAGTTTGATATTGAGTTTATTCAGCCTCTTTTGATATGGTGGGAGGGAGAAGAGGGCTTTCCTGGGCTGCTCTGAATCATCCATCTGTAGAGTGAGAACAGGTGAGAGCGGGACATGCTGGATTAGTGCCACCCCACCACCAGTCTGTAAAGGAGCAGCTCCCATAAGTTCTGCACTGGCAGCAGCAGCCCATGGCCAAAGGGCCCGGGAGCTCAGCACCATCAGAGAACAACCACAGCCATCTTCATGCCCGGTGTCACCTCACAATCAGCTTTAGTCACCCAGTCATCTCTCTTCTCCTGGCTAAAGGGAAGATATTCTGGACATGAGTTCAGGGGCAAGTTCAAGCCCAGGCTGCTGGCTTTACAGTGCAATGCCACATTTGCTCTGGTGCATGAGTTTGCAAGTTCCGAAATAACTGGAGGAAGAGTTTGTTCTTCTAGGAGTAATCCAAGAGCCTGCTTACAAGTGCACCATATTAGGGTACTTTGATATTAGTATCTACTAATACTCTGTCCCAAAATATATCTTCAAGCAATGGCTCCCCTTCTATTTTATACAAGATGATGATGGTGAAGGACCACAGACGAAGACTGAGGGGACGAAGTCCCTTACACTATAAGTGAAATGAGGTTCGTGTCCACATTAGGAACCTGAACAAGTCTATGAGACCCAATGAAATGCATCCCAGCATCCTGAAGTAATTGGCTAATGTAGTTGTCAAGTCACTCTCCATGATGTTTGAAAAATCATAGAATCATAGAATGGCCTAGCCTGGAAGGGACCTTAGAGATCATTTAATCCAACCTCTCTGTCATGGGCAGGGACGCCTCTCAACTAGATCAGGCTACTCAAAGCTCCGTCCAACTTGGCCTTGAACACCTCCAGGGAGGGGGCAGCCACAACATCTCTGGGCAATTTATTCCAAAGTCTTGCCACCTTTGTACTGAAGAATTTCTTCCTAAGATCCAATCTAAATCTATTCTCCTTCAACTTAAACCCATTTCCCCTTGTCCTATCAGAGGACACTCGTGTAAGAAGTCCCTCCCCAGCTGCCCTGTAGGTTCCCTTCAGGTATTGGAAGGCAGCTATTAGGTCCCCCCAAAGTCGTCGCTTTTCAAGACTGAACAATCCCAGCTCCCCCAGCCTGTCCTCATAGTAGAGGTGCTCCAGCCCCTGGATCATCCTTGTGGCCCTCCTCTGAACACGCTCCAACAGATCCATGTCCCTTTTATGTTGGGGGCACCAGAACTGGACACAGTATTCAAGGTGGAGTCTCACAAGTGCAGAGTAAAGGGGGAAAATCACCTGTCGTGACCTGCTGACCACGCTTCTCTTGAAACAT